>NC_082737.1:1132500-1432500 GCF_030144855.1 Hypanus sabinus | reverse complement strand
GAACTGGCTGATGTGTTGTTAGGACGGCGACTTACATAGCAAAGACCTGATTACAAATTATACAGTGGCAGGCTGAATTGTTGGGAGGAGCTGTACATCTCGAGTCAATGACTTTCGGTCGCTTAACCTGTCTGTCGTAGAGCGAAAATATGGAGTCCACTTCTTGTCCGCGTGCTTGATTCATTTAGATGAAGCTTTCTCAAGGGAATACAAATGAACTTCACATAATACGGGTAAAAACCTGAGCATGTGGAGTACAGGTCCCCAAGGCCTGTAGTGAGAGCGCTGCGAGCAGGGTTCGAACCTGCGCGGGAGATTTCCCATTGGATTTCAAGTCCAACGCCTTAACCACTCGGCCACCGCAGCTGTGCCAAGACTGTACTCCATGGGGCACTACAGCTGAGGAGAGGGCTGAATATCAGTTGTTTTCAGTAACGAAACTGGTGAATCATCTTTCCGATACAAAAGTATGATTAGACTACTTTTGGATTTGTTTCTGCACCGTTAGGACAAAACGTGAGTTCGGAGGGTTCACCTTGGCATGTATATCGTAAATGCTACGGATATTGTACCGTAGCTAATTTATTTACCTCTCAACCGGATTCTACGTCTTTTTTTCCAGCAGACATTGACGTCTTTACTAATCAAGAAATTTTCACCTTCAGCTTCAAATACACCCAACTACTTGGCCTCCATAGCCGCTTGTGAAAACGAATTCCGCAGACAACACCCTGCAGCTAAAGATATTCCGCCTCATCTCTGTTCTAAACGGTCATCTTTCTACTCTGAGTCCCAGGTTCCCCCACTATAGGAAACATCCAACTTACATTCCAACTAGGCCTTTCAATATTCGTTAGGTTTCAATGAGATGCCCCTGCCGGGTGCACAGACACAGAGCTATCAAACGCCCCTCGTAAGTTAACTCATTCGTTCCCAGCATCATTCTCGTGAATCTCCTCTGGACCTCCTAAGTATGGTTTGACCAATGCTTTCTGTTCGTCAGCATTGCGTCTTGCTTTTAGATTCTAGTCCTTTTGAAATGAATGCTAATATTGCAGTTAACTTCCTTACCACCGACTAAACTTGCAAGAAAGCCATAGGGAATGTTATACAAGGTCCCTTTGCACCTCTGATTTCTGAAAATTTACCTCATTTAGAGACGCCTTTATCCCTTCCAAGGTGCATGACCATTAACCTCCCTACGCTATATTGTATTTGACAACTATTTGCCCAATCTCCTCGACTGTCCAATTCCTTCTGCAGAATCTCCGCTTCCTCAACGCTGCCTGCCCCTGCGCATATCTTCTTACCCTCTGCATGTTGGCAACAAATCCGTCAATTCCGTTATACAGACCTGCACATAACGTGAAAGAAACGTTTCCAATGCGGAACTCTGCGGAACGCAGCTGGTCACGGGCAGCCAACCAGAAAATGCCCGCTTTCTTCCACACTGAGCCTCCCGCCACTCGGCCAATTTTCGATCCATGTTAGTATCTTTTGTGTAGTAACATTTAACAGCCCCCTCGCGCGGCACGATGTCAAACGCCTCCTGGCGATATAAGCAAAGAAACTTACCTGACTCTCCTTTTCTACCCTGCCGTTATAATCAACAAATTTGACGGGGAAGAATTTCGCTTAAGGAAACCATACTTCATCCGCCTATTTTATTGCATGCCTCCAAGTTCCCCGATGCCACAAAAATTAAAATAACTTGATAACCATTGAGCAAACACGAGGAAATCTGCAGATGCTGGAAATTCAAACAACACACACAAAATGCTGGTGGAACACAGCAGACCAGGCAGCATCTATAAGGAGAAGCACTGTCGACGTTTCAAGCCGAGACCTTTCGTCAGTGCTTCTCCTTATAGATGCTGCCTGTCCTGCTGTGTTCCACCAGCATTTTGTGTGTATTGCTAACCATTGAGGTCAAACTAACTGCCCTATAATTTCTTACCTCTACCTCCCTCTTTTTTTGAACTGTGGAGTGACATTTGCAATTTTCCGTTCTTCTGGAACTATTCCAGAGTCTAGTGCTAGAGGAAGGAGTACTACAAATGCCTCCAGGATCTCCTCAGCTGCCAATTTCACAACCCCGGGGTGTAGTCCACCTACTCCAGGTGACATCTATTTTCAGCACCTTTTACCTTCACAAGCAGCTTGTCCTTAGTCATAACACCTACACTTCTGGCCTCTGGTACATTTTAATCGTTGTCAACAGAGCAGACGGACGCAAAACTATCATTCAACCTGCTGTTGTTTTTTTTTTGTCCCCCAATGCTTCCTCCCCAGTGTAATTGTCCAATTGTTTGATATGCACCCTCGCCTCTCTTTCACAGTGGTATTTTCGTCTCTAATATCACCCTTCTTATCGTCCCATACCACCATGACTTTTTAGGTGCTTTTTTTCGGTTTTTGAAAGCACCCCACCACTACAGATTTCTGCTAATTCATGCTGTATTCTCTGTCCTCACTTTGGCTCTTATAGTGCCTTTGATTACCATTACCAGCCACGATTGCCTCATCCTCCCTTTACAGCCATTCTTCTTTGCTCCCAGAAACACCAGTCATTTTTGATCTGCCCTCGTTCCTGCTACTGGTCCTCTTCCAATTTTGGCCAGCTCCTCTCTGATGCCCTTGTAATTCCATTTACTCCACTATGATACGGATACACCTGACTTCAGCTCCCCTTTATCTAACTGCAGGGTGAATTCTTTCTTATCTGTCACTTTTGCCAGCTCCTCCCTTGTGCCTCTGCAGTTCCATTTGCTGCATGCAATACTGAGATGACCGGTTTTAGCTTCTCGCTCTCAATCATATTCTATTCACTGCCTCTTCAGCATTCCTGTATCTTACGCTTCCTCGTCAAATCAGAGCACAACACACAATCCAGAACTGCGTTTTCCCTAATGAGCTCAACCATAACGTAGTCCAAAAAGCCACCTAGCTGACATTATGCAAATTCCTTCAGTTGGACTCCAGCACCAACTTGATTTTCCCAAGCTACTTTCACATTGAAATCCTACAAAGCCCATCATAATATTATCAGTTTTACATGCCTTTGCATATTTCCCGTTGTCATTTGTACTCTACTGTTCGAAGGCTTGACTATAACTCCCATCAGGTTCGGCTGCTGGAGGTCCGTTTATAACTCCTATCTTCTTTTATTTTGCTATCTCTTTCTAAAGATTTGATTTATTTTCTATCTGTCACTGTAAATGAGAGTAAAATACAATAACTAGATATTAAAAGAGGGAATTGTCATGTGTTGAGAAATGTCTAAGCAGATAGGAAGAAGCTCTCACTAAATATCAGAGTGTCCACTTTCAGTCTCCTCTACACCCCCCCCCCCCCCCACGCCAAGCCTGATAGTACGGCCTGAATGATGCCTGCAGCCATCCTTTGACACCGTATTTTGAACATGTCCTCGACGGTGGCGAGGCGTGTGCCCGGGATAGAACTAGCTGAGCCTACAGCACTCCCTAGATTCTATCTCAGGCTATGATGCAACTACTCACAATGCTCTCCACGTTCGTCCATACAGATTCACAAGAATATGATTTTTTCACAACAGTCTTTATCTCTTCATTGAGCACGTGGCGCGCCTGCATAGTGAATACATCAACGTGTTGGGCTCAGAATGGATCTCCTGAGATGTTGACACCCAGGAAGCTGAGCATGCTCACCCTACTCAACTCTCAGTAAGGTGTTTGTTCTCCTGACATACACAATCCATTCCTTGGTCTTACTAACATTGGCCACAAGGTTGTCGCTATGACTCCACTCAGTCAGCATACTTATCTCATGCTTGTATGCCAACCAGCTCTATTAGACACTGGGCTGAGTTCACAGGAATATAATGGACAGAGAGGGTGACAGAGGGACAGTTCACAGGATAAATCCCCCCGCACAAGCAATGTGTCAATTTTGGACACTGGGCTGAGTTTACAGGAATATAATGGACAGAGGGGGTGAGAGAGGAACAGTTCAGCGGATAAGTCCCCCCACACCAGCAATATGTCAGTGTTGGATACAGTTTTAAAGTTCTTGGAAGTAGGTACAGAGGGATGCCAAGGATAAGTTTTTTTACACAGAGAGTGGTGAGTGCGTGTAATTGGCTACCAGCGACGGTGGTGGAGGTCGATACGATAGGGTCTTTTAAGAGACTCCTGGATTCGTACATGGAGCTTAGAAAAATAGAGGGTTATGGGTAACCCTAGGTAATTCCTAAGGTAAGGACATGTTCGGCACAGCTTTATGGGCCGAAGGGCCTGTATTATGTTGTAGTTTCCTATGTTTCTATGTTTCACTGTGATACCGAACCCATGTGTTCCTTCAAGTTACGAGTGCAGTATTGTTCGCAGGGAAAGTTGCCGCTTCCCTCAGTTCTTCGTCCGTCCCAGTCATTCCTCAGCAGTCCAGTCAACGCTTTGGCTGTTCCTTTGGACCATTCGATGTTTGTGACTGTGAACAATTCGCTCTTGGTCATTGCTGAAATGCTTCTGTACGTACAGAATGGAGTAACAAGTGGCGTCACAAGGAATCACAGGCTTTAAAAAGCGTTTGTACCTTTCGTTGCAAACAAAAAGCTGGGCTAGCATTGCCATTTTCACGTGAATAAAGCCCAATAGTGTTAGCTCATTAAGTTGTCAGATATCCCTGATATCATGCCCTGCGTCGCATTATAATTAATTATCATATCCGTCTCCAAATTGACCACAACCTTGTCGTGGTATTGAGGCTTGCGTGCCTCAGTGAACCGGAAAGAAAAGCCGACTGGAGTTAAGAGTTTATGCTTTGGCTCTTGGCAGGGTCACACATGTCAAATAGGTCAAAGCGTAGAGGGCAGGCTAAGAATGGCCCATCGGTCCTCCAGGTTCGAGGGTTCAACTCAGGGCTAAAAACCCGACAGGTCAATCAAAACCTGATTTTTTTGATCAAAATCAAATCGAAACGGCAATGAAATGTCGGTCTACATATGCGTGCGTCGGCATTTCTGCGTCTCGACCCGGACGCTGCATGGCCGACAGCTGTGAAAACCGAGAGGAAGGTACTCTGACACGACGAATGGATGCCTGAACGTCGCCGACAGGCAGAGAGGGGGGACTTCAATTTTGCCCGAAACGCAAACGGCGAAACGGGCGGCAAGTGAGTTATATTCGTAGGACTGGTGGTGGGGAAAGGGGTGAAGGTCAGAGATAAGACTCACAACCTGGACTGGTAAAAAATGAATTCAATGTTAAAATCGCAGGTCTCCAAGTCCAAAGGGTTTAGCACAATACAGTGACCGGTGTGAACGAGGCCGTTGTTCTTTGGTTTGTAACCCAATTTCGTTCCTCCCCGGTTCGAAAGTTGCAATTTACATATCAAACTTCTATTAAATTGAAACCTAGAGCCACTTATGTACTATTCTGAAAAGAGGAAGAGGTTACGCAATATAAGTTCGGTTGTCGGTTTCTTGTTCTGCCACATTAATGCTTACAGAGCTCATGGACAAGCAGACCCAGCATTTTCCATAGTCTTACTGTGTAAACAAAGGCTCTTTTCAGTTTCCACGTATTTCCCCATAATAGAGTGTAACAGCTACACAATATCCCTACTCCAACACTCCATGCTTAGACCACTGAAGGCCTGAGTGCTGAACACCTTTTGCACAGCCTCTCTCTGCGGATGACACGGCTTCAGCGAGCGATGATCGCGCTGTTGAGTCGCACTCCCCAGCGTTCTAGCGCTCATAGTATTACTACTCCGCTGGTTTGACACGCGCCACTTCACACTTACGTGGGGTTTTTTTTCTTGATATAACGGATTATTCCCAGCGTCGATGTAAAAACTGAGAAACAAATCGATGATAATATCCACTAACGGGGCTCGTCCGGGATTTGAACCCGGGACCTCTCGCATATCCAGTTCTTTTTCCACCCGAAGCGAGAATCATACCACTAGACCAACGAGCCCACACATACATACTGCATCACAATTAAATTTTGAATCCGTTCAAAGTTAATTGTCGGAAGACCAATGTAATCTTCGTGGCTGAGAGGAGAGGTTGATGTCCATAACACTATAGGACAATGAAGAGCGGAATTAGGCTATTTAATTCATCGGGTCTGCTCCGCCATTCCATCATGGCTGATCCCAGATCCCAGATCCTAGTGCGGCCTGACTAGTGTTTTATAAAGGCTCAGAACTACCTCCTTGCTTTTATATTCTATTCCCCTTGAAATAAATGCCAACATTGCATTTTCTTTCTTTACCAGAAACTCAACCTGTGAATTAACATTCTTGGAGTCCTGCACGAGGACTCATAAGTCCCTCCGCATCAAGGATGATTGAATTTTCTCCCCATTTAGATAATAGTCCACACTATTGTTCCTTTTACCAAAACGAATAATCATACATTTCCCAACACTATATTCCATCTGCCACTATTTTGCCCAATCTTTCAGTTTGATTAAGTCCTACTGCAATCTTATTGCTTCCTCAGCACTACCTACCTTTCCACCCATCTTCGCATCATCTGTAAACGTTGCTACAAAGCCTTGAATTCCATTATGTAAATCATTGACAAGCAATGAGAAAGTAACGCTCCCAACACTGACTACTGAGGTAAACCACTAGTCACTGGCTGTCAAGCAGAAAAGGCCCCTTTTATTCCAACTCGCTGAGTCCTGCCTGTCAGCCATTCCACTATCCATGCCAGCATCTTTCTTGTAGCGCCATAGGATTTTATCTTGTGACGCAGCCTCATGTGTGACACCTTATCAAATGCCTTCTGAAAATCCAAGTAAATGACATCCACTACCTCTCTTTGTCCATTCTGCTTGTTCCATCCTCGGTGAACTGCAGAAGATTTGTCAGGCAAAATTTTCCTACACAGATACCACGCCGACTTTGTCTTTATTTTACCAGTAGTCTCCGGTTACTTCAGAATGTTATCCTTTATAATAGACTCCAACACTTTCCCAACCATTGAGTTAGGCTAATAGGCCTGTAATTTCCTTATACTTGTCCACATTCAGACCTTTGAGTTTGCCTTGCAATTTTTCCTTTGAAATAACAATGGCATTCACTCCTGCTTCCTGAAGCTCACGGACCACTGGCATACTGCTCGTGTCTTTCACAGTGAAGACAGATGCAAAATATCCATTAAGTTCATCTGCCATTTCTTTGTTCGCCATTGCTACCTCACCAACACCATTTCCAGATGTCCAATAACAACTCTCATCTCTCTTTCACTCTTTCATTAACTGAGAAAACCTTTTTGTATCCTACTTTATTTTATTGGTTTGTCTGCCCTCCTGTTTCCCATGTTATCTTTTGTTGGATTTTAAAACTTCCCTATCATCCAACTTGCCACACACTTTTGCCATTTTGCCTGGCTTTTATGCAGTGGTTAACCTCATTTTTCAGGTAGGGTTGCCCCCCCCCCCCCACTGCCATTTGAGAACTTCTTCCTCTGTGGGGCATATCTACGCTAGCCTAGTGAGCTACTTCCCAAAACTTCAGTCATCTTTACACTGTCGTTATTTCCGCCAGTATCATTTTCCAATCGGGCAAGCTCCTCTCTCATGCCTCTGCAATTCCCTTTATTCCATTGCGATACGATACATGGAATCTCAACCCCACATCTTGGCTACTGTTCGAAGGCGTATATATGATTCCCATAATGATTTTTCTTAACCGTTGAAATTCCTTAATCCACCCACAGAGATTCAATATTCTCTGAAACTATGTCACCTCTTTCTCTAGAAATATGTCAGGCCTGTATTCCTTTTAAGATTAGAAGATTAGAAAACAGCAAGGGACCCCGAATCGTTACGTTAGAACGAGTTTGTCAATTGGACAGTCTCAAACAAGGAAAGCTTACTTAACACTGAACTTCCCATTGCACAGGAATATGAATCTCAGGAATTCTCTGCCCTGGTGGCTGGTGGAAGTTGGGTAATTGGAATTAAGTAATGAATTAATCTGCGAGTATACATATATTTGTGCTATCAACAGCGGAGGCTTTTGATAAATGGTACACAATAAGATCGGAGACGAGGACGAATTTACTCAAATCCATTTCATATTCTGCGCTGTTACTTCGATTGTCCTCTCACTGAAGTTCCGTCACGTGGCTAGCCAGCTCATGCCTCGTCACTTTCCGACTTCACTCTCTATATTTACCTCTTTTTAGTATCTATATCGCAATTCTCCCAAATTCTCATTCCCAACTGTACAGGACTTTACCGATGTCACCGTTACCATCAGCAGGTATCTGGGAATCAACCGGAATGCAGCAGGGATGAGAGATAGTGGAATGGATGATGCTTACATATCTTGCTGACAGTTGAGGGGAAAATGAGAAGATCGCGAAAGACAGCAGGTTGGAGATATACGTTCAATGATCGAAACGGTCATTCAGCAAAACTGGGGTAAAGTGAAGTAAACAAGGAAACGAACAGGAGGAAGATTGCCGAACTCTCAGAAGTGGAATTGGAAACCACCTCTACAATAAATATTGCGACCTAAACACAACCTTAGACGATTAGACTATCCTGGCCATGATGGGTAAATTTGTGGTTAACTTTATTGCTGCAGTCAATGAAACGATTAACGTGCGTTCAAGTCTCCGACTATGGGATTGGGAGAAAATAAACTTATTTTTTTCCAGTTTGTTGCTACAGCTCAGGAGGAGACGTTGTTTGTTTTGACAGAGAAGACGAGAATAGAAGCAAATGGAGTAGGTGCGACCAGATAGGATTAGTCTAATTTTGGATTGCGGTCAGAGAAGAAGAGATGATTTGAAAGCTCCCGCGGGCTAACTACTGTGTTTTACACAAGTAGTCCCCGCATCAGGTGTAATCATTGGATACATCTCTGTTGTGTGAAATACGCCCAACTAACTTATACTTCTCACAGTTTCATAACGGGACTGGGTAAGCTGTAGGACAACAGCACTGCGGCCAGCGCTCGGATTGAAACCTGACGTATCAATCCTTATCAGTCCGTAGTCGTTTATCATTCTTCCTTCAAACGTAGCCATGCGTCCAAATTCTGATGAAAGTCCTTTGAGTCACAATCTGGACCCTCCCCGTGTCCGTTTCTGACGCAAGGGAAACCTGTTTGATGTGCTGTCCCAATGGTTACGCAGTTCAATTGCGGTTATCCTAACTGTAGCCCGATCCATTGAATGGTAAGCACACTTAACCTTCCTGTCGACAGGTGAGGATTTTAAACACATTGTTTATGAACATAGTTGCATAAAAACATTACAGACAAGATGTATTAAATTAAATGTTGCGTCTTTGAAATCGATGTCTGGATCCACTAAGTTCAGGTTAGCAGTATGACCGTAACAGGACTCGAACCTGCTAACTTCTGATGACTTCACATGAAGAACCCAAGTCAGACGCCTTATCCATTAAACCACATGATCGAATTTTCTAGAGATTGTCAAGCGACTTTAGTTATCGGGATATCGCGATTGCCCAGTCCACGAATCGTCGTAATTTTTTCATTTATTAGGTGATAACTTCCTATAATATCCGTTTACTTGAAATAAGAAAGCAACTGGACGTTAATCAATTCAATATGGTTTTAGCTTATCCAAGTAGACAACGTACTCACAGGTTCTCAGACGAGAAAATCTGCAGATGCTGGAAATCCGTGCGACACACACAGAAAGCCGAGGGCACTCAGCTGGCCAGGCAGCAGCGAGGAAAAGAGTGAACAGTTGCCGTTTCGGGCCGAGACCCTCCAGCAGGTCCTCATACTCCCTCAATCTGCTGAATTCGTTTTCCTGCAAACACTTTCCGAGATTGGGCTTGAGCAGATCCAAGCGTGAGCGACCCACGGCCGGAGAGTTGCATTACGATATGCGTTGAGGACATTGACTAGCTTCAGTTTTAGTGTTAACGCAGCGTGTTGCTCGCGGTGTGCTCGCTAGAAGCAGAACAAACCCACCCTCTACGCTATTTGGTCCCTTTTGCCCATTATCACTGACCAAGTGCCCTGCAACACTCGTCCTGGCGAAGAGGCTCCTCAACCCATCAGCAGTGTGCAAGGCAGTAGTGGATGCTAATGGGAACACTTAGTAGCTTCATCCACTACCGCCATGAGATTTGTGCGCACGAACGATCAGGCAAAATCCACAGAGATCCTCTGCCAGGGCAATGCAGGCCACTCCCAGGGATGGAGAGGCGCTGCTTCTCAGCAACTTCTAAACACGTTGGCAGCTGCTCAATCTGATGATCTATTCCAGGCCACCAGACAAAGCTTCGAGCCAGCCCCCCCATTTTAAGCACACTCAGATGGCCTTCTCTTAGCTCTTCCAACAGCCTGATCGTCCAAAGTCCCCGTCAACGGCAAGTTCATCTCGGCGCTGGTAAACTGGGGGAGACAGGAATTTGTGCTGTACGTTCCAGCCATTTTGGTTGACCATGTAGACCCGCGGAAGAGTGGGGTCTTTTCTGCGTTCCCTTTGTATAATTTCTGACATCAATGGAACCGTTTCGATTTCCCTTATGAAAAAATTCGTGAAGGAGTGTCGTTATTTTTATAATTCTCCTCCCCCCCCCCGGTATTTCCTTTTCCGAGGGTAAACGGGAAATCACATCACCATTTCCAATATTGGTCGTTCTTTTGAATTTAATCTTGTCATTGAGTCCTCCGAGAAACAGGTCCTGTCTCTGCATTGGTGGTGCTGCTGACAGTGGAATACCCTTCAGTGCATTAAAATTGGACACTCGTGGTTGGCAAGCAGAAACGATGGCAAGCTCTCTCCCATACAAGTGCTGGTTAACCATACTCAAAGCCTCTCTGTCAACCTTCGCGTACTTTATCTCTGCAGCCGTGAGGGAACATGACACAAAAGCCCTCATAACACGTGACATCACTGTACCTATAATAAAAAGCGGGGCGTCGCAGGTTGGCTTCACTGGACGGCGAGGATCACAATGAGTCAGTGCGGGGTCTGATGCTACCATGTCCTTTACTTCTTTGAAAGCCACCACACACTGCTTTGCCCGGTGTAATTCCTTCCCGATCTGTAGTAATGAGTTCAAGGGGTGAAGAACAGTAGCCAGGTTTGGCAGCAGACTGTTGTAGTCGTTGACAAATCCTAAAAAAAAAACCACCTTAACTGTGACACGTCATTTTGGACCTGGGGGATCGACCACTGCTCGAATTTTCTCAATATACTTGCTTAAATCCTTGTGCGTCAGTCGTAAGTGATGCTTGTTTTATAGAATTCACACTTGGTCATTTAGTTAACAATTGGAGCCTGGGCAGCCTTGCTGCCCCTGGTTCATAGTTTTCTGCGAGAGTGCAGCTGTACTCAAAAACTTCTATAGATGTACCGTGTCGAGCATTCTGACAGTCTGCATCACTGTCTAGTATGGACGGTGCGGTGTGGTCGAGGGGGGTCTACTGCACAGGAACGAAAGAAGCTGCAGAAGGTTGTGAATCTAGTCGGCTCCATCCTGGGTACTGGCCTACAAAGCGTCCATTATTAAAGACCCCCAGCACCCAGGGCATGCCCTTTTCTCACAGTTACCATCAGGTAGGAGGTACAGACGCCTGAAGGCACGCACAGTGATTCCGTAACAGCTTCTTCCCCTCTGCCGTCCGGTTCCTAAATGGACATTGAACCCATGAACACCACCTCACTTTTTAACTATATATTCTTACTGTTTTGTTGCACGATTTTTATTATACTCAATATACGCATACTGATATTTATTTACTTACGATTATTTTCTTCTTCTTTTTATATATTATGTACTGCATTTGAACCGCTGCGGCTGTTAACAAATTTCACGACAGGAGTGACCGCACAAAGGTTCTTTCCACCTGCGCAGCAGGGGATTTATCCTGAGGATCGGTGCGCACAGAACAGACCGTTTCCACACTGCAGGGCGGCGGGACGTTCCGCAATGGCACAGTAAGCTGCGACGACTGCGACAACCGCAAGGCTGTCAGTTGAACATCTGTTTTCTTCTGGACAGACTGTATCGCAAGGGTAATGGGTCCCATGTTACCCAGGTTTGGAATCGGAGTTGTCCTTCTCTTAGCCTGGCTGCCAAACAAGGTTAATCAGCTCAGCCTGCCCCGCCAGCTATACCGCTGGCCACTCGACGGCGCCATAACATAACAAACTCAGTAGGTACAGGGACGCCACGGGAAGGCTTTGCTATGGGCACAGTCGTGTAGGTGAGGCCATACGCAGGTGACCTCCTGCATGGTAAGCTAAACCGTGGTCAACGGAGATCTCGACAACTGGAAAGGAGAGGCTATGGAGACAGCCCAGCAATAAACAGGGAGCATGAAAGTACAAGATTAAAATGTTCTCAAGGTGATAGCATCGGTTGTGGGAACACCAGGAATAGACTGAGTGCAGCTATCGCCTTTTGTTCAAGAGCTTGATGGTTGAGTGATAGCAACTGTTCTTTAATCTGGTGGTGCGAGCCCTGACGCACCTGTACCTTATACCTGATGGCAGCGGCGAGAAAAGAGCACGAACTGGGTGGTGAGGATCTTTGATGATGGATGCTGCTTTTCTACGGCAACGTTACCTGTAGATGTGCTCAACGTTTGTAAGGGAATTACCTATGATTAATTGGTACAAATACACTGCTTTTTGTAGGGTGTTCCGCTCAAACGCATTGGTGTCCCCATACATGGCCATTAAAGAGCTATAGCCATTATACATTGCCAATACACATCTATAGATGTTTGGTAAGGCTTTTGATGACACGCCGAAGCTCCCGAGCAAGTCGACGAGCTGCGGTGCTTTCCTCGCAATAATATTTATATGATGGGTCCAGGACAGGCCATCCGAGATGGAGACACCCAGGAATTTAAAGTTATTGACCCTCTCCACTGTGATCCTTCGTTGAGCACTGGCTCATGGACCTTCCCTCTCCTGTAGTCTACAATCTGAACAGTCTCGATGGGGCTCCGGTAGAACGTGGTTAGAATAAGGGCAGGGAATCTCGCTCACTTCAGTCACTTGAGGGCGTGGAGGTACCACTGTGCTTTCTTCACTAAAGAAGTTGCGTTGAGTGACTTGTTGAGATAATGCATGGTGTGCACACCAAGAATCTTGTTGCTCCTGATCCTCTCCTCGGAGGCAAAGCTGATGTTCAAAAGTGTGTGGTCGCCCTGCCTCTTCTGACGTCCCCAATCATCCCTTTAGTCTAGCCCACATTGAGACTCAAGTTGGTGTGTTCACACCAATGGAAAAGACGCTCTGTCACCTCTCTGTATGTTGACTCATCATTGTTGCCTATGGGGCCAACCACTGTTGTGTCACGAACGAACATAATGACGTGGTTGGCTCCTGATCTATCAGCACTGTCGCGCGGCAGCAAAGTGAACAGTAGCAAAATGACCTCGCAGCCCAGGTGGGAGGGGTGGGCTGGGAGCACCGGTGCTCAGCATGATAGAGTGAGCGATCTTACTGCCAACGCGGTCTGTCTGAGGTCTATCCGGCAAGAAGTCCAAGATGTAGTTAGAGAAGAAGGTGTTTAGACCCAGCAAGCACAGGCTTCCCACTCACTTCTGAAAACAATCGCATTGAATGCCGAACCGAAGTTGGTGAATAGTATTCTGCCGGAGGAATCCAAACACCTAAAGCACTTCATTATTATTGAGGCCCGTGCCACTGGACGGTAGTGGTCCGGCAGTTTACCACCGGCCTCTTGGGCACCGGGATGACGTTAACAGCCTTCCAGTCTGCAAAGATAAAGGGCTGATTCAGACAGAATCAGATTCAGAGTGAGGATTAGGGTTATTATCACCAGCGTATGAAGCTCAATGCAATACACAATATAGAAAAAACAAAATAAATATTAGTAATAAATAAATAAATCAATTGGAGTATACATAGATTGCAAGGATTACGATCGTGCAAAAACAGAAATAATATATTTTTTAAAAAGTGACGTTGGAAAACCTACAGCACAAGACAGTCCATTCGGTCCTCAATGCTGTGCCGAACATGTCCTTTCTTTAGAAATTACCCAGGGTTACCCATAGAGCTCTATTTTTTCTGAGCTCCATGTACCTGTCCAGGAGTCTCTTAAAAGACCCTATTGTATCCAGCTCCACCACCATAGCGGGCAGCCCATTCCATGCATTCACCACTCTCTATGTAAAAAACTTACCCCTAACATCTTCACTGTACCTACTACCAAGCACCTTAGTGCGGGTAGGTGGGACTAGGTGAGATTAAGAGTTCGGCACGGACTAGGAGGGCCGAGATGGCCTGTTTCCGTGCTGTGATTGTTATATGGTTATGGTTTAAACCGTGCCTTCTTGTATTAGTCATTTCAGCCCTGGGAAAAGCCTCTGACTATCCATACAATCAATGCATCTCATCATCTTATACACCTCTATCAGGACACCTCTCATCCTCAGTCGATCCAAGGGGAAAAGGCCATTTTCACTCAACCTATTCTCATAAGGCATGCTCTCAAATCCAGGCAACATCCTTGTAAATCTCCTCTGCACCCTTTCTATGGCTTCCACATCCTTCCTGTAGTGAGGCAACCAGAACTGAGCACAGTCCTCCAAGTGGGGTTTGACCAGGGTCTTATGTAGCTGCAACATTATTTCTCAGCTCTTAAACTCAATTGCACAATTGATGAAGGCCAATGCACCGTATGCCTTCTTAACCACAGAGTCAACCTGCACTGCAGCTTTAAGTGTCCTATGGACTCGGACCCCAAGATCCCTCTGACTACCCACATGATCAATGCCTCTCATCATCTTATACACTCTCATCCTCCGTCACTCCAAGGAGAAAAGGCCGAGTTCACTCAACCTATTCTCATAAGGCCTGCTCCCCAATCCAGGTAACATCCTTGTAAATCTCCTCTGCACGCTTTCTATAGTTTCCACATCCTTCCTGCAGTGAGACGACCAGAACTGAGCACAATGTTCTGTGGGGTCCGACCAGGGTCCTATAGAGCTGCAACATATCCTCCCGGGTCCTAAACTCAATCCCACGATTGATGAAGGCCAATGCACCGTATGTCTTCTTAACCACAAAGTCAATTTGCGTAGCAGCTTTGAGTGTCCTAGGGACTCCGACCCCAAGATCCTTCTGATCCTCCACACTGGCAAGAGTTTTACCATTAATACTATATTCTGCCATCATATTTGTCCTACCAAAATGAACTACCTCACACTCATTTGCGTTGAACTACATTTGTCACTTCTCAGCCCAGTTTTGTATCCTATCAATGTCCCGCTGTAACCTCTGACAGCACTCCACACTATCCAGTACACCGTCTACATTTGTGTCATGATGGCGATGTCCGTGGGAACATCTGCCAGCTGCGTAGAACCGTCCCCTACCCAAGCCAGTATGTTGACAGGCCGCACAGCCTTGCATTGGGCGATCTTATTTTCTCAGCCGGCACGTCACTCAATGCATCAAACAGTGCGTAGAAGGCATAGAGTCTATCAGGAAGCGGGGCGTCGCTGTCATTAACCCACAAGGGCTGGGGTCTTATGTTGATGATGTTTAAGACTTTAGTGAGACCATATTTGGAGTAGTGTGCAGTTCTTGTCACCTCCCTACAAGAAAGACATCAGTAAGGTTAAAAGCGTACAGATAAATATCACAGGGACGTTGCCAGGATTTGAGGACTTGACTTATAATACAAGCTAGAATAGATAAGAGACTTTTCTTTGGTTTGCAGAAGAACGAGGAGAAATTTTATAGGCATACAAAATACTTATGTTTTTCCGCTGAGGATGGGTCAGAATACATCTAGAGGTAAATGGCGAAAAGAGACCCCGAGCTCAGGCGGTGGTGGGAGTACGGAACTAGTGAATTTTAATATAATGTATTTACGTATGAATAGTCACGTGGTTTGCAAAAGGTATCAATTACACTGCTGCTGCTTAAACTACTGCTTAAGTTTTTTTTTCAAAGTGCAACAGACTTTGAGAGTTGAATTCGGTACTTTAACTGAGCCGGGATACCGAAGCAAAATATTCTAAATATTTATGACAAACTAAAAGTAGGGATAATCGCATTTGCATTACACGTGCAGAGCTGCCCATTCAGTGTAAACAGATATTTCGCCCCGTTTTTCAGCTCCGCCCTGAGTTCCATCGATACAAGCGCTGGTACAAGGACTGGGCAATATCAAAGTGCCCCCAAGCGGCTCTAGGACATAGGTAGGTGTGCTGTAATATTTATCCAAGTAAAACGATGTCTGCAGCTGCCCAGGTCATGCAAACCACAACACTGGTTATCCACAATAACATGAAATTGTCTGATACAGCAGACAACAAAATCATTGACTTTCTGTGGTTCTACACCTCCGGATCGTTTTGGTTCACACTGCGGATCCGATGTCCACGATGGAGCAACGGATATTCGTTGCTATAATGTGGCCGGTGGTTAAAATACTGAACAGCAAAATTAAACCAAATGGTAATAGTGGTGTCATGATTTAGAGTAGAAGCCTAGGAAGGTTAATGACGCCTAATGGTGACTCGTTTAGTGGCATCTTCGGAAACAGCTCTTCCGTCGTTAATATCTCTATTTTTCCCGTATGGTGACTCCTTTGATTGCATCTTCGGAAACGGCTTTACTTCCATCGTTAATCTCTCTATTTTTCCCTTTCAGGGTTAGTTTGATAACCCTGACTTGGAGTTACACGTTGACTACAATTCTTTTGCGGGAATGGAACCTGCTCTCGGCTTCACGACTGGCCATTATTGGGCACACCAAGCGCTCGGTCTAAGAGCTCAGCCCGTCTTCGGAGGCCGAGATCCCGTAGCTCTGGGGATGGGCGGATCAAAGGTCGGTGTGCCGTGGGAGATGGAAGATCTAAGGCTGTGTTCCCGAGATCTTCGGGCACAGAGCTCGAAACAGGAGACGCAACCGCCTTTTACCTGTAAAGCCGCGAGTTGCTTGCTAGGTCTCCCTTCTCGCTGTGAAACGGAGACATCTCTTCCTCCGGAGGGGTGGGGGGGAGAGGTAGAGATGGAAATAGAGAGAGAGAGAGAGAGAGAGAGAGAGAGAGAGAGAGAGAGAGAGAGAGAGAGAGAGAGAGAGAGAGAGAGAGAGAGAGAGAGAGAGAGAGGGAGACTGTGGTATATCAAACACTGGGTCTTTGGAGTACTGCAGGTCTGTGTCTTTGCTGTTGCTTTGCTACACGCTTCAGTGATCGGTGGCGGGTACGGATGATTTTTTTTTAACAGAGAGGGGAGGGGGATTTTTGCTTGCTGCAGCTTACGCACGGGAGGGAGGGTAGCTGGGGGGAGCTTTGAAGCTCTAACATTTAACTGTCATTCATTCTTTGTGGGCACTCCTCTGTTTTCATGGATAGTTGCGATGAAAAAGCATTCCAGGACGTATCTCTGACATTAAATGTATCTTTGAAATCTTTGAAATCTCATAACCTCTCAGAAGGGACGACAGACAGCATTCAGGTTTGGGAATGCACTGTTTTAAATCTCCTGCAAGGTAAAATGGAAATGATTGAACACAGCTCCCCACTCACAAACACCAGAGTCGCTGTTCTATCCGTGCTATGTCGTGTCCGCAGCTTTTGAAGGAAGATAGCGACATGGCGATTAAAAGTGAAAGCGACAGACAGACAGACGGAACAATCCACGGCTGCAATCAACAGGATCGGTCCAACACCACACAGCGGATATTTGACCAGGAAATCAGCATAGGCTAGAGAGCATTGATTTTATCCAATACAACACCAAAGGCGACGACCATCAGGTCTGCTGCCGCCATCGCCACGAGCGAAAAAGAGACGGGGTACTTCAGAGTGAATATTGGAAGCCGGGGAAGAAGTTAAAACCTTCTAGAAAGGTTAAGAGTTGGAGTTCACGAAAAATAAACCCATGGCTGAAAATAAGTGCAACGTACAACGACTCAGAGTTTTGAAATACTGAGATTCTCTTTCTTGTAGAGGTGACGTACACCCAAACGACTGTTTGCACCTGCACTGGAGCGATAACATCGCAGACAGGTGTCACTGCTACAAGGAGACGCTTAACTTAAATTGGCATGGGATGGCTTCTCCAGTACCAGGATAGCAAATGAGAGCCAAAATGAAATGAAGCTGAAAATGATACAGAAGTCAGAAAGATCAAGGTCAGTAGACAAGCAAGACAACAGCAAGGCAAGGGCAGGGACAAAGTCTGTGGAATGTATTCAGGGCATCCTCTCCATGTCCACTCTGTCCAGCCGTTTCAGTATTCGACAGGTTTCAATGCAACCTTCCCTTATTTTCCTATACAGTCCCAGAGCCATCAAACTTTCATCGCATGTCAGCCCTTCCTTTTCTAGGATAATTCTCGTGAAACTCCCCTGGATCCCCCCCCCCCCACCCCCATACCAACACATTGTTTCTTAGGTAAGGTGCACAACATTACCTACAGTACTCCAAGTGCGGCCTTGCCAATGCATTAAAAAATAGGGCTCACATGAAATGTATGACCACGTTCTATTTGCCTTCCTTAACACTGACTCATCCTAAAAGTTAACCTTCACAGAATCCTGCAGGAGAACTGCTCGGTCCCTGTGCATCCTTGCTTTTGAATTTTCTCCCTTTGTAGAAAATATTCTATGCCATGTTCCATCCACGAATGTGTCTGGCCATATATTTCTCCGCATTTTATTTCATCTGCCATTTCCTTGCATAATCCCCCAATCTGTCTAATTTCTTCCGTAGACACCATGCTTCCTCAGCAATACCTGCCCCTTCACCTATCCTCTTAAACCGCTAACGTGACTGGACCACAAAACCATCAATTCTTTTATCCAAATCATTGACTTATAACAAGAAAAGAATCGGTCCCACATCTGCAACTGCAGAACACCTCTAGACACTGGTAGGCAACCAGAAAAGCCGCCCCTTTATTCCCAATTTTGTCTCCCAAATTCTCGACAAGTTGCTGGAAGAAATTATGCATTCTTCATAAGTCATACGTGCAGCTGGAACTTCAGGGGTTGCTGACACAGCTTCCTTCGTAGGAAGAAGTGTCTAAAGAAATTGATTGACCTTTGCTTGACATCACAATGAAGAAGGCGAATGACAGAAGATTGGTAGACTTGATCCGTGTGGACGCGACTAAAGCTTTTGATAAGCTCCCACATAGTTACCCGCACTGAGATGACAATAAAATAGTTGGAATATTCGATAACGAGCTAAGTTAACAAAAATTACATAGGGATCTCTGTAAGTTGGCCAAGGAGTGTAATATGGAGTTTAATTGAGATACATGTGAGCGTTTCATTTTGTAAAGTTAATCAAGATGAGAATTCCTCAGTGCACGTCTGGCAGCTCTTGGGCTGTATTCCCTGGAATTCAGGAGAATGAGGTAGGATCTCATAGAAACATTCCCAGTGTTAAAATGCCTGAACAGATTAGATATGGTAAAGTTATTTCCCATGGTAGGGGATTCTAGGACAAGGGGGCACGATTTCAGGATTGAATGATGTCTTTTTAGAACTGTGGTAAATCTGTGGAATTTGTTGCCACCAGCAGATGTGAAGGACGTCATTTGGTGCATTTAAGGCAGAGATAGATAGGTTCCGGATTAGCCGGGGCATCAAAGGGTGAAAGCAGGCGAGTGGGGACTTGGATCAGTCCATGATTGAATGGCAGAGTAGACTCGATGGGCCAAATGGCCTACTTCTGCTCCTATATCTCTTGATCTTTCGGTCACATTAGCGGCTTGGAGATTTGTAGATAAGAAGTGTCTTGCTTCATATTTTGTAGATAACAGTGTCTTCACTTGAGTAGAAGATAGACAGGGTGGTGAAGAAGCTAGGACCTCTAGGCTTCATCAGTGTGGGTGCCATATGGGATGTTGTATCAGGACCCAAATGCAAGGCGCAGATGTTGCAGTGCTAGGAACAGGGCAGGACGAGGGATTAGGAACAAGGAGCATGGGGTGGACTCCGAGCCCGAGACTGGACAAGGACCCAGCACCTGGGTCTTGCCTCGGGCTCGGACCTCCAAAACCAGGTGAGGATGTGACGAGGCTTGGCTAGAGACTCCGGGTCTTGAGGCTTGGCTGGCTACTCCGGATCTTGGGGCTTGGCTAGAGACTCCGGGGCTTGAGGCTTGGCTAGATACTCCAGGTCTTGGGGCTTGGCTTGAGACTCTGGGTCTTGGGGCTTGGCTCGAGACTCCGGGTCTTGGGGCTTGGCTAGATACTCCGGGTCTTGAGGCTTGGCTAGAGACTTGGGGTTGGGGTCAAGGCTTGGCTGAAGCTTGGGGGCAGACTCAGAACTGTACATAAACATAGAGCCGGGACTTCTCCTTCGACAAGCCGGGACTCAACTTTCACTCCACACCAAGGTGGGGCAGGACCGTCCGTTGGGTAATGGCAGAACTGCCGGACTTACCCCACAGAGGCGAGGACAAGGCAAGACAGACTCCCCCCCGGCAGGGTAACGGCAGAACGGTCTGACTTACCCCACGGGGTGAGGACAGGAAGAGACAAACACCAAAGAACGACAGACAGTTCCATCTCTGCATCGGGGTTGCTCCGAGAAGCCGTTACATCCAGCAGCCTTGGCTGGCTAAGGAAACAACTGGATCCCTATCTGGCTCGGAGTGGCTGATGGCCATCCAGCTGGCCCGTGAAACGGCCGAATCAATATCACAATGACAGCTCTGACTACTGACATCAAGGCTCCAAGAAGCAATGGTTCTCCAACGCAGCCTAAAGATGGCAAGTGGCCGTTCTAACCTCCCGCCGGCCGTTTGCTCGATGAGAATCTTGCCAAAGAAGCTTGACAATATGACCCCCCAAACACACTCAATCCCAGGGCCACTTAAATTCCCAGCCAACAAGATGAGCATCAGGGGTTTATGATTTCGTCCAACCAAAACAAGGGACAGCCGGAGGACCCGGAGTCCGGAGCCCACGGACCATGAACCGGAACGCGAATCCCGGACCGGACCACAACAGTGGGAACAGAGTAGAAAATTTGGATAATGATACAAATGTCCCTGGTCCTGCCGCACGTAGAGAACTTCATGTTGTCTTGATGTTGGAAAATGACGCACCGTGAATTAGTTCCGAAAATAAGTATCAAAGTATTACCAGAATTTTAGGAACTGCATTACACACTGCAGGATCACTGCAGGATATTATGGTTGCAGTACAGGAAGATGGGAGTTGATTTTACAGAAACACATAGAACCACAACGGGCTTAGGAAGGATAAACTCACTCATTGTGCTTCCCAGGTTTGAGCAATGTCGAACCAGAGAGCATGGGTACAAATTGAGAAGAAGAGATTAAATGGGTAATTGATGGGCAACGATTATACAAAGGATGGCACGTAGGTGCAATACCCTGCTAGATTATGTGGTTGCGGCAGATGCAGTAGTAAAATGCAGATCTACGAGGAAATGGATACAAAACGCTTGAAAGATTGTGAGGCAAATGTGGGAAAACTGTTTTAGATGCACGAGCATTTATTTGGCATGGAATTTTGTAGGTACGGGGGGGGGGTCTAATTCCTCTTTATCGCGCTGTGTAACGTTATCTCTCTAAAGGAATTTAAGATCCTTGTTAATCCTGTTGATCAGAGTAATTCCAAGGACCTGATATCTTTATTGATTTACTTTCTTTTAAATGCCCTATAAACGTCCGATGAACCTTCTGATAACAATTTACAATGCACTGACAGCCAAGACAGCAGGTGATATCGGGCAGATACTACAGACTGTGCACTTTCAGCCAGCATAAATATTCTGGCTGATATGGCATGAGGACATCAGCCAACAAGCCCATTCAATTTGCATTAGAACCAGAATCAAATCAGGTTTAATATTATTGGCAAATGCCATAAAATTCATTAGATAAGAAACATAAATTTGTAAAAGTATGATAAAGCTCATTCAAAACTCCCAAGACAAGGCCATAAATCATATTTAAAAAACTTAATAACCTGTTTCTATTTCAAAATATTTACTGAGTTGATATGATAAAATTGGCTAGCAAAACACAGCTCCTGTAAGTTACATTGCATAGTTTAAAGACAATTTCACAATCTATGCATTTCCACCACCTTACCCGGAATACAGACGGCTGCAAGTACAGGATAGTAAGTACAGATGATATAATAAATTGCTGAATGCCCCATCTTTTTCCAGAAGCAGCGATCAGTTGTAAAAGTGCCAGCTGCCCAGATACGCTGTTTCAATGAGCCTTTATACACTGATCGTAATATTGCTTATGCCTGAGTTACATTAGGTGCTGGACACTGAACAATTGGATAGCGCAAGCCCTCTAAATCAGACATTATCTGGAAAGCATCATCTGTA
This sequence comes from Hypanus sabinus, assembly GCF_030144855.1. Taxonomy (NCBI): domain Eukaryota; kingdom Metazoa; phylum Chordata; class Chondrichthyes; order Myliobatiformes; family Dasyatidae; genus Hypanus; species Hypanus sabinus. Next base: position 1,410,185 of record NC_082737.1, on the reverse strand, counting down.
CCGTTACCAGAGCCTCCCTATCCTTTCTGAAATGGAACGACTAGACATAATGCAATAGACCAAAGTGGAATTTTACAAAAATACATAGCAAATTCTCGATTCTTGTGTCGCCAATTCATCGAACAATAAAGGCAAATATCCCACATGGCTTCTCTACCACCCCACCAACAGGCGTAGTCATTTACTAGAGCGGTGTGAACTTAGATCACAAGATCCGTGTCCTCGTGATCATTGCTAAGTGTCTCGAGATTACCCGTACACTGTTCCTTTACATTTAATCCCCCGAAGGTCAAAACCTGCATTTGGTCTGATTAAACCCCGTCCCCTATTTCTCCACCCATATCTGCAACTAATATATATCCTGCTATTTCCTTTACTATGCTATCCGTCAGATCCACGTTGATGTGACACACCAAATCATCACTGGTACAGCCAATTGGTTTCTCAAGACACATAATTCATTAAATGGAGATTACCATGTGCAGTCAAGGTGTTTCAAAGGATTATAGTAAAAATACACCCATATCTGGAAGGTCCAACTGCTGATGAGTCAGTATCCCGGCAAATAAACTACACCATGAAGTCAAAATAACAGTCCAATTAACTCTGCGATAAGGCTATTGAAAAGCTCAAGTCAGGAGATGGATTCGAGAAAATTTCCATGTCACTGAGTCGATGATTAAGAAATGGAAGGAATATGGTACACTGTAAATCTGCCGAGAGCAGGCCAATCTAAAAACAGAGTGACTGCGCAAGAAGGGAACTAGTGATGAAGGCCACCAAGAGACCTATGACAACTCTGGAGGAGTTACAAGCTTCAGTGGCTGATATGGGAGGAACTGCGCATACAACAATTGCTGCCCGGGTGCTTCAGCAGTCGCAGCTTTATGGCAGGAAGCGACTGTTGAATATAACTCACATGACTTCTCAGCTAGAGTTTGCCAGAAGGAACGTGGGAGACGTGAAGGTCAGCTGGAAGATGATTCTATGTTCTGATTAAAACAAAATTAAGCATTGCCACCAGACAATAGACAATAGGTGCAGAAGTAGACCATTCAGCCCTTCGAGCCTGCACCACCATTCTGAGATCATGGCTGATCATCTACTATCAATAACCGGTTCCTGCCTTGTCCCCATATCCCTTGATTCCCCAATCCAAAAGATACCTATCTAGCTCCTTCTTGAAAGCATCCAGAGAATTGGCCTCCACTACCTTCTGAGGCAGTGCATTCCAGACCCCCACAACTCTCCAGGAGAAGAAGTTTTTCCTTAACTCTGTCCTAAATGACCTAAACCGGGGGTCGACAACCCGCGGCTCCGGAGCCACATGTGGCTCTTTTACGTCTGTGTTGCGGCTCCCTGTTGCTTTGGGAAATAATTGGTCAGTATTTAATTAAAATGTATTTTATGTTAGTTTGTTAGTTTTTGAAATGTAATTCTAAATTTGAAGATTATGGTGATCTTGTTCAATCTAAATAAGACGTTGTGGCGAACTTTTCCTGACACATCCGAACCGGCTCACAATTAGCCAGCGTTCAGGCTAAGGGAGATAGCCTACGGGGGTTTGTGAGTACGTGTCTTTTGCAGCATCCGCGCCCATGGGGGGGGGGGGCGGGTTGAGGGAAGCTTAAAAGCAAGGCTGTTTAGTTCGAATAAAGCTATCTTTGACTGCAGTTTACTGACTGCGTGTAGCACACCGCTAGAACGTGTTTTTATCGCTGGCTGTCCAGAGGGGAGGTGCTGAAACGCTTTGTCGCGTGTCTGGAAGAAGTGAAAACTTTCCTGGGCAGCAAAGGGCTCACCTTTCCTGAGCTGGAACAGCCAGAGTGGCTGGAAAAGCTACACTTCATGGTAGACATGACAGCGCACCTGAACACGCTGAACACAGCTCTTCAGGGGTAAGGACGCACAGCCCTGCACATGTTGGAGGATGTTTTGGCATTCAAGCGCAAGTTGACAGTGCTTGCCAGAGATTTACAGAAAGGCACATTGTCTCACTTCCCCAATTTGAGAGAGTTCAAACAAGGTCACGACATTATAAATTCGGAGTATTTACATTCTGCAATCATCGCAATGCAAACATCGTTTGGGAACCGCTTCTGTGAGTTCAGAGAGGAAAAAAAACACATTATCCTTCCCGGTCACTCCCCTAAGCATCGATCCATCCCTACTGAAAACGACTGCATTGTCAGGTGTGAGTCAACCTGACCAAGTATGATAAATATTTTAATTGCCTATTATTTTACATATATTCATATGTTTTCATTGTTCAGTGAAATAGTCCTTTTATTTTTCAGGTTGACAGCTGGCTGACATTATTTTTGGTTTGCTGCTGGCGGCAAATTTAAGTTTGGCGTTTTACATAAATACAAGAAGGACTCAAATAGACGTTGAGTATTTTACTTAAAAGTAACCTTCAACCCAACGTCTTTTTTTCGGAGTTCAAAATGTTTTTGTTGCATGCAGAAATGTAATTTCGTTTTCTCTGCAGGAGTTCATCAATTTCATAAATGCAACACAATATAGTTTGTTTATACATAGCATAAAGGCAAAACAAAACGTTGTATGCAGTGTTATTTCATTTTAAATGTCAAACGGGTTTTGCGGCTCCCAGTGTTTTCTTTTCTGTGGGAAACGGGTCCAAGTGGCTCTTTCAGTGGTAAAGGTTGCTGACCCCTAAACCCTTATTCTCAAACCATGCCCTCTGGTACTGGAATCTCCCAGCATCCGGAACATATTTCCTGCCTCTATCTTGTCCAATCCCTTAATAATCTTATATGTTTCAATCAGATCCCCTCTCAATCTCTTTAATTCTAGTGTGTACAAGCTCAGTCTCTCTAATCTCTCTGCGTTAGACAGTCCAGACATCCCAGGAATTAAAACTAAAAACTAAAAACTAGGACTAAAAACTATTTTTAGCGAAAGCCAAACAATGCAAATCATCAATAACACACCACCCCTACGAAGAAGCATGTGGATGGCTGCATTATGTTGTGGGGATGCATCATTGCAGTAGGCCCTGGAAGGCTCATGAAGGTGGAGGATAAAATGAATACAGAAAAATACAGGGCAATCATGGAGGACAACCTGATTCAGTCAGCAAAAAACTGCAAATTGGGCGATGATTTGTTTTTAGCATGACAATGATCACAAGCATAATGCCAAAATCAGAGAGGAATGGCTTAAATCAACAAATTTATTGTCCTGGAGTGGCCAAGTCAGGGCCCAGACCTCAATCTAATTGAGAATTTGTAGCTGGACTTGAAAAGCGTTGTTCACTCATGATCCCCATGTAATCTGACCTCGCTTCAGCAGTTTTGTAAAGATGAACGGGGAAGAATTGCAGTGTTCAGATGTGCAAAGTTGATGTAAAGCTATACACAGAGACTCAAGACTGTAATTGCCGCTATAGGCGCATCTACTAATTACTTGCTGGAATGGGGTGTATACGTATGCAATTCATTATTTTGAATTTTATATTTGTAATTAATTTAGATCACTTGTAGAAATCTATTTTCACTTTGACATGAACGAGTCTGTTTTGTTTGATTAATGTCAAAACACCCACTAATTATACATACTGAGATTTAAAGTTGTGAAACAATAAAACATGAAAACTTCCAAAGGAGTGAAAGCATTTTATAGGCACTATAGGAGCAGAATTGGGCCACTTGGCCCATCGAGTCAGCTGCGCCATTTCATCACCTCTGATCCAAACTTTCCTCTCAGTCCCAAACTTCTGCCTTCTCCCCATACCCCGACATGTCCTGAACAATCAGGAATCTATCATAAAGACGACCTCCACAGCTGGATGTGGCAAAGTTCCACAGATTAATCACTCTATGGCTAAAGAAATTCTCCCTCGTCTCTATTCTGAAACGATGCCCCCCATTCTGAGGCTGTGTCTTCTGGTCGTAGACAATCCCACAATAGAAAACATCCTCTCCACACCCATTCTATCAAATCCGTTCACAATTTGATCATTTTGAATGAGATCCCCCCCCCCATTCTGAATTCTATGAATACAAGCAAAGAGGGATCAAACGCTCTTCATATGACAAACCAATGTATCATGGTATCATTTTGGTGAACATTCTCCAGCTCAGCACAACTTTTCTAATAAATTAGCCCTAAACTGCTCAAAATACTCACAGCGAGGCTTCACCCGTGTTTCAAAGACTCTGCTATTATATTCTAATCTTCTTGAAATGAATGATAACATCGCATTTGACCTCAACACCACAGACTCAACCAGCACGTTACTCTTTGGAGAATCATGTGCAAGGATTTCAAAGCCCCTTTGCACCTCACTGTTTTGTGTTCTCTCCCCATTTTGAAAAATAGTCTGTCATTTCTTTTATTCTACCAGTGCATGACCACCCACTTCCGGAAGCTATATTCCATCTGTCATCTCTTTTCCCGTTCTTCTAATCTGTCTGAGTCCTTCTGTAGCTTCTCTACTTCCTCAAAACTACCCGTGCCTCCACCTATCTTTGTATTGTCTGCAAACTTTGCAATAAAATCTATCGATTCCATCATCCAAATCATTGACATATAACATAAAAAGACAAGTTAGGAAAGCATTTAACTGGAGTAAGGAGAAATTTGAGGCTACCAGGCAGGAACTCAGAAGCATAAATTGGGAACAGATGTTCTCAAGGAAATGTATGGAAGAAATGTAGCAAATGTACAGGGGATATTTGCGGGGAGTTCTGCATAGGTACGTTCCAATGAGACAGGGGAAGGAAAGTAAGGTATAGGAACCGTGATGTACAAATGGTGTTCTACATCTAGTCAAGAAGAAAAAAAGAGCTTAGGAAAGGTTAAAAACCTATATAATGATAGAGATCTAGAAGATTATAAGGCTATCTGGAAGGAGCTTAAGAACGAAATTAGGATTGCCAGCAGGGCCCATGAGAAGCCTGGGCAGACAGGATTAAGGAAAACCCCAAGATATTCAACAAGTATGTGAAGAGCAAGAGGATAAGATGTGAGAGAATAGCACAAATCAAGTGTGACAGTGGAAAAGTGTGTATGGAACCGGAGGAGATAGCACAATAACTTAATGAATATTTTGCTTTAGTAATCACTACGGAAAAGGATCTTGGCAATTGTAGGGGTGACTTAAAGTGGACTGAAAAGCTTGAACATGTAGATGTTAAGGAACAGGATGTGCTGGAGCTTTTGGAAAGCATCAAGTTGGATAAGTCGCCGGGACCGGATGAGATGTACCCCAGGTTACTGTGGGAGGCAGGGGAGGAGATTTTTGAGCCTCTGGCAATGTTTTTTGAATCATCAGTGGGGACTGGAAAGGTTCCTGAGGATTGGAGGGTTGCTGATGTTGTTCCTTATTCAAGAAAGGGAGTAGAGACAGCCCAGGAAATTACAGACCAGTGAGTCTTACCTCAGTGGTTAGTAAATTGATGGAGAATATCCTAAGCGGCAGGATTTATGAACATTTCAAGAAGCATATTAGGATTTGTCAGCATGGCTTTGTCAAAGGCACGTCGTACCTTACGAGCCTGATTTAATTTTTTGTGGATGTGATAAAGCACATTGATGAAGGAAGAGCAGCAGATGTAGTGTATATGGATTTCAGCAAGGCATTTGATATGGTACCCCATACGAGCTTATTGAGAAAGTAAGGTGGCATGGGATCCAAGGGAACATTGCTTTGTGGATCTAGAACTCACTTGCCCACAGAAGGTAAAGAGTGGTTGTAGACTGGTCATATTCTGCATGGAGGTCGGTCACCAGTGGAGTGCCTCAGGGATCTGTTCTGGGACCCCTACTGTTTGTGATTTTTATAAATGACCTGGATGAGGAAGTGGTTAGTAAATTTGCTGATGACACAAAGGTTGGAGGTGTTGTGGATAGTGTGGAGGGCTGTCGGAGGTTACAGCGGGACATTGATAGGATGCACAACTGGGCTAAGAAGTGGCAGATGGAGTTCAACCAGTTAAGTGTGAAGTGGTTCATTTTGGTAAGTTAAATATGATGACAGATTAGTGGTAAGACTCTTGGTGTCCTAATCCATAGGACACTCAAAGCTACTGCGCAGGTTGACTCTATGGTCCAGAAGACATATGGTTCATTGGCCTTCATCTATCGTGGGATGGAGATAAGGAGCCAAGAGATAATGTTGCAGCTATACAGGACCCTTGTCAGACACCATTTGGAGTACTGTGCTCAGTTCTGCTCGCGTCACTATAGGAAGGATGTGGAAATCATTGAAAGGGTACAGAGCAGATTTACAACGATGTTGCCTGGATTAGGGAGCATGTCTTGTGTGAATATTTTGAATGGACTCGGCCTTGTCTCCTTGGAGTGACGGAGGATGAGAGGTGACCTGATAGAGTTGTATAAGATGATGAGAGGCATTGATCGTGTGAATAGTCAGAGGCTTTATCCCAGGGCTGAAATAGCTATCACAAGAGGGCACAATTTTGCGGTGCTTGGAAGAAGGTACAGGGGAGATGTCAGTGCTAAGCTTTTCTTTTATGCAGAGAGTGGTGAGTGCGTGGAATGGGTTGCCGGTGACAGAGGCAGAGGCCGATATGATAGGGTCTTTTAAGAGACTCCTGGATGGCTACATAGAGCTTAGAAAAATAATGAGGTATGGGTAACCCTGGGTAATTTCTCAGGTAAGGACATTTCCGCACAGCTTTGTGGGCGGAAGAGCCGGTATTGTGCCATAGGTTTTCTCTGTTTCCATGTTTCTATGCCTCTCTTTATTTACCTGAAGTAACTTCTCTTTAACATTATTGGCTAGTTTACCGTTGTCTTCCATCGTTGCCTTCTTAATACTTTTAGGTTGTTTTCTGGTGGTGTTTAAAAGCTTCTCTATTCTCCAACTTCCCACTAATGTTTGTTCTATTATGTGTCCTCCCTTTGTTAGGCACGATCATTTGAGTTACTGTCGCCTTCCTGTCTGGCCTTTCACTTTCATCTCTCTTATTATCAAGGAGTTTCATCCACAGAGCTGCCGCTCATTGGATTTTTTTCCTTGCTTTTTCGCACCATTCTCTGTAACTCGACACATTTTATGTTAATATCCCTGGGGCTGACCAGTTCCAGAAATACTCAAACCAACCCCATTAGGCTCCATCAATTATTCCAGTGTCAAAGTGACTTAGACCGCAATTCTACCCCATCTGATACGTAGACTGAGCAACAATTTAACTTTTTGACTATTTCTGGATGTTTTTATGCCTAGTGCCGCTGTTACATGATTCGCTGATTCACATCAACGAACTGAAAACCTTTTCCTGAAAGGAAAAGAGAAGCAAGGTTTATTTCGGTGTGTTTAATTCCGCAGAGCACAGATTCTTTACAGGCAAGGGGGTGTAGTGTTGCAGGCGGTCGCGGAGTTGCCCCGCTGAGATCACAGTCCAGCTGTCTACACGCAGAATGATGCAACCGCGCTGAGGGGCCGAATGTCCTGTTACTATTGGAGTATAAAAGTTGCAACTTGCTATTTGCTAGAGAATGAAATCTTAGGAATGTAGAAGACAATGGTGTGTTAATAAGAGGAAGCTAAGAGACGTAGATTATGTAGTCTGAGTTTGCTATTTGCTATGCATGTATCCAATTTAGTAGGCGAATGAAATCTTAAAAATGTAGAAGATAATGGTGTGTTAATGAGAGGTAGCTAAGGGATGTAGATTAGAACACGATTAAGTCAACATGTAGAAACAATAGTGGCGGATGTACTTGTGATACTTGCGTATAGACCAATTGGATATGCTAATGCAACTAAACCAGGAGATTGCTATAAAAATGCTATGTACAAGGATCGGTGGGTAATCAGCGACTAGCTCACTGACTGTCTCAGCTTTGATTTGCAAATTAAAGTTTAGCCCTTCTTGAAGAATCTTCTGTGTCTCCTGGTCGTTTGTGGGGCACGATAAACCACGACATTACTAATTCTACATACCAGCGAACAAGAGACCCAGAGAACATTTATATAATGTCCGGGCTTGTTCCATTGATCTCTAACGAAGAACGCTAGATATTTGTGTAAAATAAATTCGACGTCAGGCAAATTCACCAGAGGGAAAAGGTCCCAATTCCACATGATTTCTGCTGTGACATGGTCTCTTGTTTCCAGTAAATGAGCAGTAAACTGAAGGAGAATGACTTTCTTATCTTGCCGTCGACTGTGACCTTTTCCTGCTGACCCCGGTGGCTATCTTGGAGAGACGGTAATCCCGGCATACTTGGCCCATTACTGCAATGGCCCACCAGCGGACAACTGCTGAAGATGAATTTATAAACGGGCTGATCTAGAAATCTCTGCATTTTCAGTCAATGGGCACGCAGTTAAACCTGGAGAATGTGAACGTCAAGGTTAAGTGCTGAATAAGGTGCTGTTCAGGTTTATGAGCGCGTTATCAGCTGAACGTCGCTCAGGGCGTGTTTCCTTCTGTTCGAGCCCATAAAACTCAGATGCTTCGTTCCACTGTAACCAGACCCTGGAGTTCAGCACCAGGTAAGGACAGAGACTATACGGGTAAAAAGTTATGGGTTTTCATTACGCCCACTTGTCACAGCGGTATTTCTGGTGTTTATCCGAGTTCAATGCTGTCTTTTAATTTGCGTGGCTTTCCCTATCTGTCCTTTTATTTTGCCTGTGTATATCTTTTTCTGCCGGTGATATTTACAGTAAAGCTTCCTGAAGTAAATTAACTGGCTGTTGATAAATATATCGAAGTGTACACAGAGTGGGCACTTTATTCTGTTCCTCCTGTACCTAATTCGGTGCTAACTGAGTGCACGTTCGGGGACTTCTGCTCTACATTGAAGACCTGAAGAGATGTCCTCCTTCTTCAAATAAAGGGTCTGCCCTTCCTCTCCCATCAACGCTGCCCTCAACCGCATCTCTTTTATTTCGCACATGTCTTCCCTCACGTTTATTTTCCACCACCCCACCACGGATAGGGTTCCTCTTGTCCTCAGATACCACCCCACCAGTTTTCTGCTGCAAGATCTGTAAGTGAGAGATCCCCGCAGCTCTGGTCCGTCCCGATGTCAATGTTTCCTGCAGCAAGAGGCGGACTTTAACACAGTCTGGGTTTTTAAAGATCCGGGACCGAGGGACAGAAGGATCGCTGGTGGTATCGACACTATCTGCCCATCCCCAGCTGCATTTCTGTAGGAAGGTTCTGGTGGTGGTTAATAAGGAACTCGACCTGCATTGCCCATAATAGTGAGGGGGAATGTAAAGAGGTAGTCCTACTATATAGACTGGTGCTGAGGCCGGAGACGGATCACCGCATGCAGTGTTCTTTCCCTGATTTCAGCAAGGATGTCGTTCCGTCCGTCGTAGTTCAAAGAAGGTTGAGGACGTTGATGTGAGTTCTCTTGTGAGAAATTACCCATGAGCCAAAGTTAGTCTTGATGAATAAAAGGCGTCTTTACCCGTTGGTGTTTAGATAAATGAGTTGAACACTTGCTAGGAATATTTAACATCGGGCTGAGTCTTGGCAAGAATGTGGAGAATATGTTTGGTGTCTTAGCAACCGCTGAAACAGATGTGTATAGATGAAAGGCTTATTATGACGCGGGGCTGATGTACTTTCGGAATTTTCTACTTTAAAGGAAAAGAGAATCACGGCTTTTTTTTTCAATGTGCTCAGTTGCGCAGATCATAAATGGCTCAGCTGTGATCATAAAGAATATCGGAATAGGACTGAGGGGACGAATGTCCTGCCACTAATTCCAAAAGCCAGCAGCACACGCTGACAAATTAGAGACCCAGCGATTTTAATGTTTAGAGATTTCTCTATCTCTTTTAGACGAGGAGCGGTTGATGAATTTGAAAAATAAATCCATCATATTTTATATGATTTCATATAATTTCACATGATTTCATATATGAGGATTTCATATGATGGTGCTGTGATGTGGCAACTTGTTTCCAGCAATAAATTTTCTGCAATAAATTCAAGGATAATGGGCGCTGTTATCTTGCTGTTGACTTTGACTGGTAGGCATCTCTGGGAGATGGTAATCACGGTAATGTTGCGACCTTGCCCATTACTATAATGGTCCAAGTGGGTACAACTATCGAAGATGGCTTTATCATCGGGCTGACCCTGAGCTCAGATCGGCTCCAGACATCTGAGACACAGTTACACCAGGAGAAAGGGAATGTCCAGCAATCAAATTGAAAGATTATTCCAAATGCATATTTGATCACAGTTCACAGAGACGTTTATTCTGCTATCTCTATGCAATAAAGCAATGGTGAACTTTACGCTGAGTTTACGCTGGAATTTATAATCAGGGTTAATTCCCTTACTGTTAGGGCCCATAAAATTCAGATGCTCCGATTCGCTGTGAGATAAGAACAGAAACTGTGCTGGGTGGGCAACGTCGTGGTATTTCAAAACGCCCACTTGTCACGGCAGTGTTTCTAGTGTTTCTATCGGTTCAATATTGCCCCCAAAATTGCTCAGCTTTCTGCATATGCTATGTTATTTTTAATCAGGCGTGTGTCATTTTAGTAAAAGACGGGCCATGATATTGAAAATAAAACTTACTGAAATAAATGTCACTGGCTGTTGATAAAATGAACAACTGAACTTCAACACCATGTTTTTACGGATTTAAACCATATACGCTGCTGTTAGATAAAGACGGGGAGTTGATTGCATTCGCAGATAAATAGGTGAATGAGAGGAGATTCTGTTGGTGTTTAGATAAATGAGTTGAGCGCTTGCTGGGAGCAAACAACATGACGTGGCTTCTTGACAGGAGTGTGGAGAACATGTCTGCCTGTTGTTGATTGAGCAGAAACAGATAAAGATCCATTAAATGTCCTTTTGTTTTGCACGGGCTGGGCTAGTTGTTCATCCAATTCTCCTCCTCAAAGGAAAAGAAAAGCAGAGAGTTTTTTCCCCCCAGACTATTCCAATAACTAAGCAGTAAACTGACGACATTAGTTATCTCTACTAGAGGGGAAAAGTCGGAATTACATATGATTTGGTAATTAGTTTCCAGTAAGAGAGCAGTAAACTGAAGGGAAGGGCGTTCGTATCTTTCTGTCGACTTTAACCTGTAGTTATCTCGGGGGTGGGGGGGATTTAAACCTCGATACAGCTGATCCCCAGCTGGCTCATCAACGTGATTGTTTAACCATATAACCATATAACAATTACAGTAGGGAGACAAGCCATCTGGGCCCCTCTAGTCGGTGCTTAGTATTACTCTCACCTAGTCCCGCCTACTTGAACTCAGCCCATAAACCCTCCATTCCTTTCCTGTCCATATACCTATCCACTTTTTTTTTAAATGACAAAATCGAACCTGCCTCTTCCACTTCTACTGGAAGCTCGTTCCACACAGCTACCACTCTCTGAGTAAAGAAGTTCACCCCGTGTTACCCCTTAACTTTTGCCCCTTAACACTCAAATCATTTCCTCCTGTTTGAATCTCCCCTACTATCAATGGGAAAAAACCTATCCACGTCAACTCTTATCTACGCCCCTCATAATATTAAATCCCTCTATCAAGTCCCCCCTCAGCCTTCTATGCTCCAAAGAATAAAGACCTAACTTGTTCAATCTTTCTCTGTAACTTAGGTACTGAAACGCAGGTACATTCTAGTAAATCTCCTCTGTACTCTCTCCATTTTGTTGACATCTTTCCTATAATTCGGGTGACCAGAACTGTACAGAATACTCCAAATTTGGCCTCACCAATGCCTCATACAATTTTAACATTACATCCAAACTCCTATACACAAGGGTCCAATTTATAAAGGCTAACATACCAAAAGCTTCCTTCATCACCCTATCCACATGAGATTCCACCTTCAGGGAACTATGCACCGTTATTCTTAGATCACTCCGTACTAACGCATTCCTCAATGCCCAACTATTTACCATGTATTCTGTTACATTTAACTGCGGACAATAGTTAAAGATGGCTTTATAAACAGGCTGACCTTGAAATCAGATGGGATCAGAGCTAAATCTGGAGAAAGCCAATGCTCAGTGTTGAAAGGATATGATTTTTCTAAATGCATAATACTTCATCAGAGTTCAGAGTGCCCTTCCCTCTGCTGTCTCTGTGCAGTAAACCCACAGCTGTCTCTGTCCTGAGCTGTCGCTGGGGCTTATAGTCTGACAATAAACTGCTCTCAAAGTAAAGAATAATTCAATGCGATAACACGAACGGAAATGAAGCAGGATGTGGGTCACTCCAAGGAACAAATAGAATGGAGACGATATACAGTATGTCATCTTTGTCACTGTACGCTGGTACAATATAAACCTGATTTGCTTGAACTAGTATTTATGTTGTTCAGTTCAAGGGCTGGGGAGCAGTGTGTGGAGTTATGGGATGATTAGAGTGAGGGTGTCCGCAACTGACCATTACATTGGGCGTGTTCACTTTCAGTTCAGGACCACAAAATCCAGGTGTTTCGATGAATCGAAACAGAATGAGGAGATCAGCGCAAAGTAAGGACAGAGACTGTACTGGGTGGAAAGCGTTACGGTGTTTTAAAATACGCACTTACAACAATACGATTAATGTTTCCAGTGAAATACTGTCTTTCCCATTATGCGGCTTTACGGATCTGTACCTTTTCCACTGTGCATGTGAAATTTGTGGTAAAGACGGTCACATCTGTTACTGAAATTTAGAATTTACTGAAATAAATGTCACTGGCTGTTGATAAAATATCTAAGTTTACACACAGAAGTCGCTGTACAATGTACAGTCCCTCTTGTACCTAATGATGTGGGCACTGAGAGCACGTTCGCGGTTTCTGCTGCTGTTGCCTGTCCTCTCCAATACTCGGCATGTTACGCGTTTAGTGATGCACTTTTGCAGACTATTAACGCGTGGTTACTTGACTTACTGTCGCCTTCCTGTCAGATTGAATCAGTCTGGACAATCTCCTTGATCTCTGTTGTTAACAAGGCATTTTCACCCGCAGAACTGTCTCTCACTGTGTTTTACGTCTGGTTCTTTGCTTCTTTCCTGCTCCAGTCTCTGTAAAACTACCCGCTTGTACGTGAGTATCAAAGGAGATCAGAAGTTTTCTGTGATACTCTGAATGCCCCGTCAGGCACCAACAATCATTCCACTGTCAAAGCCACTCAGGTGTCATTTCTTCCCCATTCTGATGTTTGATCTGAAGAACAACTGAACTTCATCACCATGTTTTTATGCATTGAATTGCTATCGCAGGATTAACTGATTCGCAGTGACGAGCTGGTACACGGGTGTACCTAATAAAGAGGTCACCGAGTGCATTTTCCATTTAGACACACTCTCCCTCATTGTAGGCATGAGCAAGGATGAGGTCTGGGCCGAATTCCAACAACAGGTTGTCGCTGACCAATCAGTGGACACATATACCCGTTATAAGGGAGGGGTAATCTAGAAAGAGAGAGAGATAGATGGTCGCTGCGCATCACCTAATGGGTGGCCGCACGCAGCTTTTGTCACTGCACAGATGGAAATGTACACAGCTAGGAAAGGTTTACGAAACGTGAGATCTTTTCCCTATTGTACTCTGTTCTACTATGCCCTTCAATTAATAAGTAGAATCAAAAATACGTGACTTTTCAATGTACATTCTAATTATTCATAGATGTATATAGACGCGATTTTATCCCCCGGTACCCGATGAATCGGTGGCTTTAAACTGTATACGCCGCTGTTAGATAAAGACGGGGAGTTGATTGCATTCGCAGATAAATAGGTGAATGAGAGGAGACTCTCTGTTGGTGTTTAGATAAATGAGTTGAGCGCTTGCTGGGAGCAAACAACATGACGTGACTTCTTGACAGGAATGTGGAGAACATGTCTGCCTGTTGTTGATTGAGCAGAAACAGATAAGATCTATTAAATGTCCTTTTGTTTTGCACGGGCTGGGCTAGCTGTTCATCCAATTCGCAAAGGGAAAGAGAAGCAGAGATTCCCCCCCCCTCAGACTATTCCAATAACTAAGCAGTAAACGGCCGATGTGGGCATTAATTATCTCTACTAGAGGGGAAAGGTCGGAATTACATATGATGCGGTAAATTGTTTCCAGCAAGTGAGCAGTAAACTGAAGGGAAGGGCGTTCTTATCTTGCTGTCGACTTTGACCGGTAGTTATCTCGGGGGGATTTAAACCTCGGCACAGCTGATCCGCAGCTGGCTCATCAACGTGATTGTTTAACCATATAACCATCTAGCAATTACAGTACAGAGTCAGGCTAACTCGGCCCCTCTAGTCCGTGCCGAACGCTTACTCTCAGCTCGTCCCACTGACCTGCACTCTGCCCATAAACCTCCATTCCTGTCCTGTCCATATACCTATCCAGTTTTTTTTAAATGACAAAGTCGAACCTGCCTGCACCACTTCTACTGGATGCTCGTTCCACACAGCTACCACTCTCTGAGTAAAGAAGTTCCCCCTCGTATTACCCCTTAACTTTTGCCCCTTAACTCTCAACTCATTTCCTCTTGTTTGAATCTGCCCTACTCTCAATGGAAAATGAAACCTATCGATGTCAACTCTATCTAAGCTCCTCATAATTTTAAGTCCCTCTGTCGTCCCCCCTCAACCTTCTATGCTCCAAAGAATAAAGACATAACCTGTTCAATCTTTCTCTGTAACTTAGGTTCTGTTATCAACTCTGAGTGAGGGTGTTATCAACTGACCATTACTCAGGGTGCACTCACTTACTGTTCAGGCCCAAAAAATCCAGGTGTTTGGATTCGCTGGAAACAGAATGAGGAGATCAGCACAAAGTAAAGATGGAGACTGTACTGGGTGGAAAGCTTTACGGTGTTTTAATATACGCACTTACAACAATACCAATAATGTTTCCAGTGAAATACTATCTTTCCCATTATGCAGATTTACAGATCTGTATGTTTATCCACTGTGCATGTGTAATTTTTGGTAAAGACGGGACACATCAGGCACTGATATTTAGAACTTACTGAAATAAATGTCTCTGGCTGTTGATAAAATATCTAAGTTTACACACAATAGTCACTGTATAACGTACAGTCCGTCCTGTACCTACTGATGTGGGCACTGAGTGCATGTTCACGGATTCTGCTGCTGTTGCCTGACCTCTCCAATATTCGGCATGCTACGCGGTTAGTGACACACTTTTGCAAACTATTATCGTAACGCGTGGTTACTTGACATACTGTCGCCTTCCTGTCAGATTGAATCAGTCTGGCCAATCTCCTTGATCTCTGTTGTTAACAAGGCATTTTCACCCGCAGAACTGCCTCTCACTGTGTTTTACATCTGGTTCTTTGCTTCTTTCCTGCTCCAGTCTCTGTAAAACGACCTGCTTGTGAGTATCAAAGGAGATCAGCAGTTTTCTGTGATACTCTGAATACCCCGTCAGGCACCAACAATCATTCCACTGTCAAAGCCACTTAGGTGTCATTTCTTCCCCATTCTGATGTTTGATCTGAAGAACAACTGAACTTCATTCACCAAGTTTTTATGAATTGAATTGCTATTGCAGGATTAATTGATATGCAGTGATGAGCTGGTACACGGGTGTACCTAATAAAGAGGTCACCGAGTGTATTTTCCATTTAACCACACTCTCCTTCATTGTAGGCATGAGCAAGGATGAGGTCTGGGCTGAATTCCAACAACTGATGGTTGCTGACTAATCAGTGGACACATATACCTGTTTTGAGGGAGGGGTAATCTAGAAAGAGAGAGAGATGGTTGTGTTGCCTTTATGGCATTTGTTTAGTTAATAATATTTTTACTTTAGTAATTCATTTGTTAGCACTTTTTAGTTAAAGTTAGGATTGTTTAAAGTAAATTCGTTGTCTGTGATATATCGCGGCATGCGATGACGTCACACCCCGTTTTGCCGCGTCTTGTGGGTAAACACCGGTTTGGAGAAATGGGAAGGAGGGGGCTCACATGTGCAGGATCAGCAAAAGAAAAGATTTCTTTCTACGCACTAGAAACATCCGTGAAGCAACACTGTAAGTTCATGAGATAATCAATGTGTTGAACTAAAAATGTTAACACTGATTCTGTTAAAAGTAATGACGGTTGATAAGGTTTATGTTTTCGTTAGTTAAAGAGTTGCGGATAGTTTGTGTTGAAGTGTATTTAAAGCAGTCAATGGTGTAGGTAGATTCTGACTGTATGCTGCATTTTAATGTAATGTCGTTTTTGTAGTTTACTTTTGCAAGTATTTACGATGTAAATGTGATATCAAGAAGGAAGCAAATACTGTACAAATTTTGTATTGTTTTATCAGCAGTTTTCACCATACGTTAATGTGGAAGAGTGAACAGTAAATGGTTAATCTTACTGCGATCCTGTTTTCATTGACTACGGTTTACCTCGGTGTTTAGTTCAGAGTTCTCTTACACCTGTGCAAGAACACTACAATGGTCGCTGTGCATCAACTAATGGGTGGCTGCACACAGCTTTTGTCACTGCACAGATGGAAATGTACACAGCTAGGAAAGGTTTATGAAACGTGAGATCTTTTCCTTATTGTACTCTGTTCTATTATGCCATTCAAATAATAAGTAGAATCAAAAATACGTGACTTTTCAATGTTCATTCTAATTACTCATAGATGTATATAGACGCCATTTTATCTCCCGATACCCGATGAATCGGTGGATTTAAACCGTATACGCTGCTGTTAGATAAAGACGGGGAGTTGATTGTATTCGCAGATAAATAGGTGAATGAGAGGAGACTCTCTGTTGGTGTTTAGATAAATGAGTTGAGCGCTTGCTGGGAGCAAACAACATGACGTGACTTCTTGACAGGAATGTGGAGAACATGTCTGCCTGTTGTTGATTGAGCAGAACCAGATAAAGATCCATTAAATGTCTTTTTGTTTTGCACGGGCTGGGCTGGATTGTTCTTCCATTTCTCCTCCTCAAAGGAAAAGAGAAGCAGAGAGTTTTTTCCCCAGACTATTCCAATAACTAAGCAGTAAACTGCTGACATTAGATTAGTTATCGCTACCAGAGGGGAAAAATCGGAATTACATATGATTTGGTAAATAGTTTCCAGTAAGTGAGCAGTAAACTGAAGGGAAGGGCGTTCTTATCTTGCTGTCGACTTTGACCGGTAGTTATCTCGGGGGGGGGGGGGGGGGGGGGAGGATTTAAACCTCGGCACAGCTGATTCCCAGCTGGCTCATCAACGTGATTGTTTAACCATATAACCATCTAACAATTACAGTAAGGAGACAGGCTGTCTGAGCCCCTCTAGTCCGTGCCAAACGCTTACTCTCACCTGGTCCCACTGACCTGCACTCTGCCCATAAACCTCCATTACTTTCCTGTCCATATACCTATCCAGTTTTCTTTTAGATGGCAAAATCGAACCTGCCTGTACCACTTATACTGGATGCTTGTTCCACACAGCTACCACTCTTTGAGTAAAGAAGTTCCCCCTCGTGTTACCCCTTAACTTTTGCCCCTTAATTCTCAACTCATTTCCTCTTGTTTGAATTTCCCCTACTCTCAATGGAGAAAAAACCTATCCACGTCAACTCTTATCTACGCCGCTCATAATTTTAAATCCTTCTATCAAGTCCCCCCTCAACCTTCTATGCTCCAAAGAATAAAGACCTAACCCGGGGGTCGGCAACCCACGGCTCCGGAGCCACATGTGGCTCTTTTACGTCTGTGCTGCGGCTCCCTGTTGCTTTGGGAAATAATTGGTTGTGGCGACCCTTTTCCTGGCACATCCGAACCGACTCACAATAAGATAGCCTACGGGGGTTTGCGAGCACAGAGCTTTGGAGCCTCTGCGCCATGGGGGGGGGGGGGGGGGGGGCAGGTTGAGGCAGGCTTAAAAGTGAGGCTGAAGATTTCGAATAAAGTTTTTTTCCTTCGACTGCAGTTACCGACTCCGTGTCGTAATTTTAGTGCTGCGTGTAGCACACCGCTACATGGTCAGTATTTAATTAATATGTATTTTATGTTAGTTTGTTAGTTTTTGAAATGTAAATCTAAATTTGAAGATTATGGTGATTTTGTACAATCTAAATAAGACGTTGTGGCGACCCATTTCCTGACACATCCGAACCGGCTGACAATTAGCCAGCGTTCAGGCTAAGGGAGATAGCCTACGGGGGTTTGTGAGTACGTGTCTTTTGCAGCATCCGCGCCCATGGGGGGCGGGTTGAGGGAGGCTTAAAAGCAAGGCTGTTTAGTTCGAATAAAGCTATCTTTGACTGCAGTTTACTGACTGCGTGTAGCAACCGCTACAATGTGTTTTTATCGCTGGCTGTCCAGAGGGGAGGTGCTGAAACGCTTTGTCGCGCGTCTGGAAGAAGTGAAAACTTTCCTGGGCAGCAAAGGGCTCAACTTTCCTGAGCTGGAACAGCCAGAGTGGCTGGAAAAGCTACACTTCATGGTAGACATGACAGCGCACCTGAACACGCTGAACACAGCTCTTCAACGGGGTAAGGACGTACAGCCCTGCACATGTTGGAGGATGTTTTGCATTCGAGCGCAAGTTGACGTTGCTTGCCAGAGATTTACAGAAAGGCACATTGTCTCACTTCCCCAATTTGAGAGAGTTCAAACAATGTCACGACATGATAAATTCGGAGTATTTACATTCTGCAATCATCGCAATGCAAACATCGTTTGGGAAACGCTTCTGTGAGTTCAGAGAGGAAAAAAACACATTATCCTTCCCGGTCACTCCCCTAAGCATCGATCCATCCCTACTGAATACGACTGCATTGTCAGGTGTGAGTCAACCTGAAGAAGTATGATAAATATTTTAATTGCGTATTATTTTACGTATATTCATATGTTTTCATTGTTCAGTGAAATAGTCCTTTTATTTTTCAGGTTGACAGCTGGCTGACGTTATTTTTGGTTTGCTGCTGGCGGCAAATTTAAGTTTGGCGTTTTTCATAAATACAAGAAGGACTCAAATAGACGTTGAGTATTTTACTTAAAAGTAACCTTCAACCCAACGTCTTTTTTTCGGAGTTCAAAATGTTTTTGTTGCATGCAGAAATGTAATTTCGTTTTCTCTGCAGGAGTTCATCAATTTCATAAATGCAACACATTATAGTTTATTTATACATAGCATAAAGGCAAAACAAAACGTTGTATGCAGTGTTATTTCATTTTAAATGTCAAACGGGTTTTGCGGCTCCCAGTGTTTTCTTTTCTGTGGGAAACGGGTCCAAGTGGCTCTTTCAGTGGTAAAGGTTGCTGACCCCTGACCTAACCTGTTCAATCTTTCTCTGTAACTTAGGTGCTGAAACGCAGGTAACATTCTACTAAATCTCCTCTGTACTCTCTCTAGTTTGTTGACATCTTTCCTTTAATTCGGCGACCAGCAATGTACACAGTACCCCAAATTTGGCCTCACCAATGCCTCATACAGTTTTAACATTACATCTCAACTCCTATACTCAATGTTCTGATTTATAACGGCCAGCGTACCAAAAGCTTCCTTCATCACCCTATCCACATGCGATTCCACCTTCAGGGAACTACGCACCATTATTCTTAGATCACTCCATTCTAACGCATTCCTCAATGCCCTACCATTTACCATGTATTCATGTATTCTGTTACATTTAACTGCGGACAATAGTTAAAGATGGCTTTATAAACAGGCTGACCTTGAAATCAGATGGGATCAGAGCTAAATCTGGAGAAAGCCAATGCTCAGTGTTGAAAGGAAATGATTTTTCTAAATGCATAATACTTCATCAGAGTTCAGAGTGCCCTCCCCTCTGCTGTCTCTGTGCAGAAAACCCACAGCTGTCTCTGTCCTGAGCTGTCGCTGGGGCTTATAGTCTGACAATAAACTGCTCTCAAAGTAAAGAATAATTCAATGCGATAACACGAACGGAAATGAAGCAGGATGTGGGCAACCGTTCCTCCCTGGAACAAATAGAATGGAGACGATATACAGTATGTCATCTTTGTCACAGTACGCTGAAGTACAATATTAAACCTGATTTGCTTGAACGAGTATTTCTGTTGTTCAATTCAAGGGCGCGGGAGCAGTGTGTGGAGTTATGGGATGATTAGAGTGAGGGTGTCCGCAACTGACCATTACATTGGGCGTGTTCACTTTCAGTTCAGGACCACAAAATCCAGTTGTTTCGATTCGCTGGAAACAGAATGAGGAGATCAGCCCAAAATAAGGACAGACACTGTACTGGGTGGAAAGCGTTACGGTGTTTTAAAATACACATTTACAACGATGCCAATAATGTTTCCAGTGAAATACTGTCTTCCCATTATGCGGCTTTACGGATCTGTATCTTTTTCCACTGTGCATGTGTAATTTGTAAAGACGGGACACATCTGTTACTGAAATTTAGAACTTACTGAAATAAATGTCACAGGCTGTTGATAAAATATCTAAGTTTACACACGGTAGTTACTGTCCCTCCTGTACCTACTGATGCGGGCACTGAGTGCATGTTCGCGGTTTCTGCTGCCTGTCCTCTCCAATATTCGGCATGTGTCGTCGTTTTTCGTGCCTCACAAATGACCTGGAGACGCAGAAGATTCTTCAAGAAGGGTTAAACTTTAATTTGCAAATCAAAGCTGAGACAGTCAGTGAGCTAGTCGCTGATTGCCCACCAATCCTTGTACATAGCATTTTTATAGCAATCTCCTGGTTTAGTTGCATTAGCATATGCAATTGGTCTATAGTTGTGTATCACAAGTACATCCGCCACTATTGTTTCTACCCATTGACTTAATCATGTTCTAATCTACATCTCTTAGCCACCTCTCATTAACACACCATTGTCTTCTACATTCTTTAAGATTTCATTCTCCTACTAAATTGGGTACATGCATAGCAAATAGCAAGTTCAAACTACATAATCTACATCAAGGCTGACTACACAGCCTTTTGGTTACACAACAAAAAAGCTCAAAGCAAAACATCTCTTAGCTACCTCTCATTACCACACCATTGTCTTCTACATTCAATTGGATACATGCACAGCAAATAGCAAACTTCAAAGCTGACTACATCTCTTAGCTACCTCTCATTAACATATATTAACACATTCCTAGCACTTCACATAGTTTTGGTTACACAGCAAATAATACAAGGTTTATACTCCATAATATTTTTATACTCCAATACATGCTGCGCGGTTAGTGATGCATTTTTGCAGACTATTATCGTAACGCGTGGATACTTGACTTACTGTCGCCTTCCTGTCAGATTGAATCAGTCTGGACAATCTCCTTGATCTCTGTTGTTAACAAGGCATTTTCACCCGCAGAACTGCCTCTCACTGTGTTTTACGTCTGGTTCTTTGCTTCTTTCCTGCTCCAGTCTCTGTAAAACTACCCGCTTGTACGTGAGTATCAAAGGAGATCAGAAGTTTTCTGTGATACTCTGAATGCCCCGTCAGGCACCAACAATCATTCCACTGTCAAAGCCACTCAGGTGTCATTTCTTCCCCATTCTGATGTTTGATCTGAAGAACAACTGAACTTCATCACCATGTTTTTATGCATTGAATTGCTATCGCAGGATTAACTGATTCGCAGTGACGAGCTGGTACACGGGTGTACCTAATAAAGAGGTCACCGAGTGCATTTTCCATTTAGACACACTCTCCCTCATTGTAGGCATGAGCAAGGATGAGGTCTGGGCCGAATTCCAACAACAGGTTGTCGCTGACCAATCAGTGGACACATATACCCGTTATGAGGAAGGGGTAATCTAGAAAGAGAGAGAGATAGATGGTCGCTGCGCATCACCTAATGGGTGGCCGCACGCAGCTTTTGTCACTGCACAGATGGAAATGTACACAGCTAGGAAAGGTTTACGAAACGTGAGATCTTTTCCCTATTGTACTCTGTTCTACTATGCCCTTCAATTAATAAGTAGAATCAAAAATACGTGACTTTTCAATGTACATTCTAATTATTCATAGATGTATATAGACGCGATTTTATCCCCCGGTACCCGATGAATCGGTGGCTTTAAACTGTATACGCCGCTGTTAGATAAAGACGGGGAGTTGATTGCATTCGCAGATAAATAGGTGAATGAGAGGAGACTCTCTGTTGGTGTTTAGATAAATGAGTTGAGCGCTTGCTGGGAGCAAACAACATGACGTGACTTCTTGACAGGAATGTGGAGAACATGTCTGCCTGTTGTTGATTGAGCAGAAACAGATAAGATCTATTAAATGTCCTTTTGTTTTGCACGGGCTGGGCTAGCTGTTCATCCAATTCGCAAAGGGAAAGAGAAGCAGAGATTCCCCCCCTCCTCAGACTATTCCAATAACTAAGCAGTAAACGGCCGATGTGGGCATTAATTATCTCTACTAGAGGGGAAAGGTCGGAATTACATATGATGCGGTAAATTGTTTCCAGCAAGTGAGCAGTAAACTGAAGGGAAGGGCGTTCTTATCTTGCTGTCGACTTTGACCGGTAGTTATCTCGGGGAGATTTAAACCTCGGCACAGCTGATCCCCAGCTGGCTCATCAATGTGATTGTTTAAGCATTTAACCATCTAACAATTACAGTACGGAGACAGGCTATCTGGGCCCCTCTAGTCCGTGTCGAATGCTTACTCTCACCTCGTCCCACCTACTTGCAAACAGCCAATAAACCTCCATTCCTTTCCTGTCCATATACCTATCCATTTTTTTTTAAATGACAAAATCGAACCTGCCTGTACCACTTCTACTGGAAGCTCTTTCCACACAACTACCACTCTCTGAGTAAAGAAGTTCGCCCTCGTGTTACGCCTAAACTTTTGCCCCTTAACTCTCAAATCATGTCCTCTTGTTTGAATCTCCCCTACTCTCAATGGAAAAAGCCCATCCACGTCAACTTTATCTACCCCCTTCATAATTTTAAATACCTCTATCAAGTTCCCCCTCAACCTTCTATGCTCCGAAGTATAAAGACCTAACTTGTTCAATCTTTCTCTGTAACTTATGTGCTGAAACCCAGGTAACATTCTAGTAAATCTCCTCTGTACCCTCTCTCTATTTTGTTAACATCTTTCCTATAATCCGGTGACAAGAACTGTACACAATACTCCAAATTTGGCCTCACCAATCCCTTATAAAATGTTATCATTACATTCCGACTCCTATACTCAATGCTCTGATTTATAAAGGCCAGCATACCAACAGATTTCTTCATCACCCTATCCACATGAGATCCCACCTTCAGGGAACCGTTATTCCGAGATCACTCTGTTCTGCTGCATTGCTCAATGCCCAACCATTTACCATGTATACATGTATTCTGCTATATTTAACTGGGGACAATAGTTAAAGATGGCTTTATAAATAGTCTGACCTTGAAATCAGTGCACTCGAGGCGATGAGAGTAGAGCTAAATGTACAGAAAACCAATGCTCAGTGTTGAAAGGAAATGATATTTCCAAATGCATAATACTTTATCAGATTTCAGAGTGCTCTCCCCTCTGCAGGATGAGGAGATCAGCACAAAGTAAGGACAGGGAGACTGTACTGGGTGGAAAACATTACGTTGTTTTAATGTATGCACATAACTATACTGATAATGTATCTAGTGCAACATTGCCTTTCGCATTGTGTGGGTTTATTGATCTGTATGTTTTCCCATTGTGCATGTGCAATTTTTGGTAAAGATGGGACACATCTGGCACTGATATTTAGAACTTGCTGAAATAAATTTCACTCATGGAAAAAAACATCAAAATCTACACTCAGGTGTCACTTTTTTGTGTAATGTACCTTTTGCGCCTGACAATATGGGCACTGCATGTGTGTATGTTCGGGGCCTTCTGCTACTGTAGTACGTCAACTTCAATGTTCGACATGTTACACATTCCGTGATGCTCCTCTGCACACTCCGGCTGTAACACGTGATTATTCGAGTTACTATCACCTTCCAGTCTGGCCTTTCTCATCCGATCTCTCTCATTAACAAACCTTCGCTCACTGGGTGATTCGTGCATTTTTTGGTTGTTTGGTGTTTTTTAGTACAATTCTCTACAAACCGAGAGTGTTGTGCGTGAAAATCCCAGGAGATCTGCAGTTTTTGAGAATTTCAAACTAGACTGTCTGGCACCAACAATCATTTCACGGTCAAAGTCACTTCAAGCACATTTCTTCCCTTTTATGATGTTTGACCGAGTTGGTGCCGCATGATTGGCTGACTTGTATTACCCAATAAAATGACCATTACAAAATGGGTGAGCATTCGCTCTTCATCTTAGTCACAATGAAACGCAGGGCACGCAGTTTGCTTTTTCAGTAAGTTCTGGTGAGTCACTTCTTCCGTCGCCAGAGTAACAGCCCACCAGAGCTTCAATGAGTGTTGAATATTTTTATGCACTCTGATCACAGCCCCTTGGGGTGACCTCACGAGGGGGTGTGGAGGCAGGGATGCTTTGTGCATTTACTGTCCGGAATGCAGGCTGTCTGTGTTGGAATGAAGTGATCATGTACGCTTAGCATTTATGCAAATCTGTTCAAGATGTCACAAACACATTGCAAGCAGTCAATCGTTGTATATGAAAATAAAATAGGAATCGCCTAGACAGAGCTCCAGAACTTTATTTTCAGTTTTATATTAAAACCATACAGGAAGTGTAGCGGCCAATTGCGCTGCTCCAGAACGCCTTTCAACAACAGGATAAGGAACAAAAGTGCTCAATTTACCTGCTGGAGACAAGCTGAAATGTATCCAAGCCGCTGGCGACCCACGGCCCAGTTTTCCCGCTCAGTCAAAGGATCATCAGGTTCCAGTGCGATGGAACACATTGTCAGGCCCTGGGGATTTATCCACCTTAATTAGTATTAAGACAGCAAACACCTCATTGTAATCTGCAGTGTATCCATGACATCGCCGCTGCTTTGCCTCACTTCTTTAGAGTCTGTGTCCATGTTCTGAGAAAATACAGATGTAAAATACTCATGTAAGAGCGCTCCCATCTCCATGTTTATTTGAATAATTACTATACTGATATTTCAGATTACAAATTTTGTCCCTTGACTTCTTTGCGATGAGAAAAATTTCTTCAGCCAAATGGTTGATCTGTGACATTTGCTGCCAAAGAGGGCGGTGAGTGCTGTCATTGGGTATATTCGGGCAAATATATTCTAGAATTCTATGTAGTTTCAGGGTTACAGGGAGAGTCAGGAATATGGCTTTGGGGAAAATAACAGCCATGATTGAATGGTGGACCAGAATCTGTGGACCAAATGATCGAATTCTGTTCCTATATCTTGTGCATTACCATGACTGATCTATAACACCTTTGTATCCCATGTAAGGTTTCGTGAAGTGTGAGGGACAATTACAGATTTGTTCACTGAGATCATAATATTTAAGTTTCAGCGAGTTTTCTTTTTAGGAAGATTGAGTAGATTTTTTTTGTTCTTTGTATTGTTAACGTATTTCTCTGGTTAAAGGCAGAACTGCGGTGAGAGATTGATTGGAAGAAAATCCTACAAGTGGAACCAAACCAAGACTGACGAGAAGGGAATAGCAACAGGTGAACCAGCCTGAGGACTGAGGTCTTCAACTGGTGAGCCCTTCTGGTTCAAAGTTTCTAATCTTTCAGTCAGTAGAAAGTTTGGTGAGTCTCGTTTACTCAAACACTGATCCTATAGACATTAAGAACTGCGCAAAGGAAGATATGAAAATGCTCGAGTGGGAGTGATTGAACCCATAGCTACCAGTTCTGCCTCTGTGAAACCGACTTGCAATCACTCCTGTCTGGTGATGTGCTGTCAGCAGCTCAGCGTTTTAAAGCCACTCCCATTCATTCACAGTGTTTACTCATTTCAAGGTCTTGCATCATCTTGAGCAGCATTTAGTCAGGTTTTGATGATTCTTTGTTTGGTCTTGTTACATCATAATCATCTCAAAATGCCAACGGTGGCATTGTTCTGTAATGTTCATTGTACTCTGGTTAAAACTTTTCTCTACATTGAAACAACCATAGTCATCAAATGTTAACCATTTGTTGGAATTACACACTTTTGAAGTTTATTTCATACTTTAATTTCTTTGATTTAGATGCAAGATGGAATACATGGTTTCAATTTGATATACACCTGACATTTCTATTGTCATGGGTCCTACACAAAATGTAATATTGTTTAAAGTTAATCTATTTTTAGAACATTCTTATTTTGAGAGAGGCTGAATGTGATTCAGAATTCTGAATGTGTGTCAGGGTTCAGATAGAGAGCTTGTGCTGTCTTTACGACAGTTATTTAGTTTATAATATTTTCGCTTAGTAATTCATTCAATAGTATTTTCTAGTTAGAATTAGAAGTGTTTAAAGTATATTCATTGCATGTAAAATATATCGGCATGCGATGATGTCACATCCGGTTTCACCGCGTCTTGTGGGAAAACACCGGTTTGAAATTAACGCGAGGGTGGGGGCTTACCACGAGGCTCACCTGAGCAGAAGTAGTTTTGCAGGCATGAGAAATCACAGTGAGAGCAACGCTGTAAGTTAATAGATAATCGATATATTGAACTAAGATGTTAATGCCGATCCTGTTAGAAGTAATGACGGTAGATAATGTTTATGCTTTCGTTAGTTAAAGAGTCGCGGATAGTTTGCATGGAAGTGTATTTAAAGTAGTCAATGGAGCAGGTAAACTCTCCCTGTATACTGCACCTTAGTGTAATGTAGTTAGAGTCACCTTTGCAAGTATTTACACTTGAAATGTGATATTAAGGAAGGAACAAATACTGTATCAATCTTGTATTGTTTTATCAACAGTTTTCACCATATGTTAATGTGAAGAGTGAACAGTAAATGGTTAATCTTACTGCGATCTGGTTCTTATTAACTGGTTTATCTCGACGTTAAATTCGGCGTTCGTTACACGCGAAGGAGAACGTTACAGAGCTGATACTGAATTTTATGGGACTGTGAACTGATCTTTACCAGGGTGAGTTTTCTCGCTGTCAGAAATGGCATATTGACTGAGTTGAGCTGTTCGGATAAAATTGTCCCCGCAGCCCAAATTAAGGACAGATAGCATTCTGTTTGGCATTGTCGTGCTTCCTTAAGGATTTTGAAGAGTTAACTGAAGTCGTAAATAATACTAGGGCAGTGCGCGTCTTACACTGGATTACACTGCCTTTGGCAGGTTAGCGTAGGAGATTAGGTACTAGGCAGTCCACCGAGAGCTGGGTAAATTGATTCAAAATCAGTTTGGAGGTAAAGCAAAAAAGTGATAGTTGAAGGTTCCTCCGCAGAATAGATGCTGGAAATTCGTAGAGTGCCACGGGGTTACAAGTTCGGACTTTTGATATTTATTATTTTACAGCAATGATTTGGGTGTGGATCAAAAGGCCTGACCAGCAAGCTTGCGGATGACACAAAATTAGGAGGTTATAGGTTGTAGGTTATAGGGATCATAATCAGTTGAGGAAATAGACGGACGAATGGTGAAAAGATTGCCATACAAATACGGATCAGTAGTTTTGGATATCAATCCAACGTAGGGCTGTGATAGGGCACTAGGTAGTGTAGTGGACCAGAGGCCACTGGGACTACAGGGTGTTCAGCTCACTATCCTTTACCGGTCGGGATATTAAGTACAGAGGCTTTGACATCATGTGCAGTCGCCTTTTGTGAGGTTGCGCGTAGAGAACTACATCTCTCTGTGCGTGGATTCTGTCTCTCTGTTATAGAAAAGCTGTGGCTAAACTGGAGAGTAGAGAAGATTTACGATGATGTTGCCAAGTAGAGGACAGGTACTCTGAGTCTTCACTCCTTCGAACATAAGAGAATGAGCAGCGACTTTACAGAAATGATTAAAATTATGAGAAGCAGGGATAGGTTAGTGTTCACAGTCTGTCCCGAGGTCAGGGGGAGCAGAACCGGGGAAATAGGTTTTGATGTGAAAGAAAATTACAAAAGGGACATGGGCAACAAAGTTTTCATTCCGAGATTGGTGATTACAGTGCCTACAAAAAGCATACACCACACCCCTTGGAAGTTTTCATGTTTTATTGTTTTACAACATTGAATCACCATAGATTTAATTTGGCTTTTTTTTACACTGATCAACAGAAAAAGACTCCATCCTGACAAAGTGAAAAAAGGTCTCTACAAAATGATCTAAATTAATTACACAAATAAAATTTTTAATAAAATTGATTGCATAAGAACTCACACCCTCCAAGTCAGTACTTAGTAGATGCACTTTTGGCAGCAATTACAGCCTTGAGTCTGTGTGGATAGGCCTCTATCAGCTTTGCACATCTGGAGACCGCAATTTTTCCCCATTCTTCTTTACAAAACTGCACAAGCTCTGTCATTTTTCATGGGGATCGCGTGTGTACTGCCCTTTAGAAGTCCATTGAAGTCTGGACCCTGACTTGACCACTCCAGGATATTAACATTTCTGTTCTGCTATTTCTGTGTATCTTTGTCATTATGCTTGGCGTCATTGTCTTGCTGGAAAACAAAACTTCTGCCAATTCACAATTCGCTTGCAGACAGCACCAAGATTTCCTCCAGGATTTCCCCGTGTTTTGTTGCTTTCATTTTACCATCTACCTGCACTAGCCATTCAGGGCCTGCTGCAGTGAGCCTATCCCACAGCATGACACAGCCACCACCATTCTCCTTGGAATGGGTGCTGTGTTATTGATAACATGCAGTGTTTGGCTTATGCTAAACAGCGTTCAGTCTGATGGACAAAAAGCTCAATTTTTGGTTTAATAAGACCATCGAACTTCCTTCCAGCTGACTTCAGAGTCTCCCACATGCTGTCTGGCAAACACGAGCCGAGATTTCATGTGTTTTTTTTTCAAGAATGGCTTTCTGTTTACCACTCTCCCAGAAGGATGCGACGTGTGATGCAACCGGGCAACAGTTGTATGGCACAGTCTCTCCCATCTTAGCCACTGAAGCTGGTAACTCCTCCAGAGCTGGCATAGGTCTCTTGGTGGCCTCTCTCTATTTAACTTACTATGTGTCTTCTAAAACCTATTGGCTGCACCAGTGATGATTTGGTGTGTCATATTAAAGGGGATGAATAATTATGCAATAAATAATTTTGTGTTCTCTATTTATAATTTAGTCTAATTGTAGAGATCTATTTCCACATTTACACGGAAGTATCAATATCAGGTTGATCAATGTAAAAAAGGTGTAAAAATGAACTCTCATTCAATATTGTAAAACAATAAAACATGGAAACTCCCGGGAGGTGGTGAATACTTTTTATGGGCACCGCATGTGGAGTGAGTGGCGGAGGAAGTGGATGAGGCAGGTAAAATATTATCATTTAAGGAGAAATTTGGGCGGGTAGATGGAGTAAAGGGGCCTGCAGAGATATGGGTCCATCTCAGGAAATTCGGACCATTTCGGTGATCACTGTGGATGACATGGTCTTGTTGGGTTGAAGACTCTGTATGCATGCTCTGTTGCTCTATGTCTCTGTCAGTATGATGCACGAGATATCACTGGAGAGACATACAGACATGGTGTGGAAGTTGATGTTTACGAGGAATGTTTTCTCCCTCGGCCATCTGCTGTCCTGATACAGGTGTGGGGATACTCTAATGTTTACAAAGTAATGGTAACATATCTGACTCAATCTCTGTTTGTTGTGTGCAATTCAGAGCGTCACCAGCAGGTGGAGCTTTCCCGCACCGGGACCAGAGTATCAACGAGAAGATTCAGAATGGCTCCAGGTATGATCACTGGGATCTTAACTTCTGTCCTGGTGGTGCGCAAAAAGTCAGATGAAGAAATTTATTCAGGCACTAACAGGGCACATAAATGTTTAATTAAACGGGGAAGTTAATGGTGTCAAACGTGAAATAGCATCTCCATACATTGTCCAGCTGTGATATCGCATTTAGTGATATTGGATTGATTAAAAACTCAAAAGTTGAAAGTTCATTGTTAATTTATTAGAAATGTACATATATGTCACCATATACTGCCCTGAGATTCATCACCATGCGGATGAGCTAGCCAACTGGATATACAAAATTGGGTCGTTGGAAGGAATCTGAGGGTTAGTAATAGAGTGTTATTCAGATTGGAGTTTGTCACCAGTGGTGTAGATGGATGCTGAGTCCACTGCTGCAATCTGTATTAGTGATTTTGAAGATAAAGTTGTCACTGTCGTTTGTAAATTTGTAGATGGGATCAAAATTGGTGGTATAATGGACAATGAAGTGGACCGAGAGGAACGTGGAAAATGCATCAAGGGATGGGCTCACTTTGTAAATTTAAACCAGCGCCGGACTTGTCAGCATTTTCTGGAACTTTCACTGATTCTATTGTGTATCTTTGTTCCACTGTGAATTACTGGTACTGAATGTTCTTCAATAATGAATATACTTTCAACTTTGACGATGGGAAAGGAGCAAATTTCACAGGATACATGCCTCACTGGTAATGCAGGGTGGCCTTTTAAAAAGGAAAAGACACAGAGTAAACATCAGTAAAGTTTACAAATCGATATTACGCTGCTGTGTGAGTGAAGGCACCAGAAGATTAAAAGATTATTTGATAGGATGCGCTTTTCTCTGTGAGGAGGGTGAAGTAGATTTCTGAGAGAGATTTTGCATCTGTCTGGCCACTGCAGAACTGGACAGCATGGGCCTCAGGGTATGGTCAATGTGTGACACAGTGGACACAGAGGTGTGTGACCCATGAAGGTTTTGCTTGTGGAAGATAATCCCAGTGATATTTCCCGGTATCACTTGCAGTTATGCCATTATGATATCCCTCTCTTCAGTGAGTTCATTTACTGAGTAGCCAGGGATCCTATTACTGTGTCTCTCCTGTTCTTTTTCTGTGAGTCGATGTGCCCAGTCACCAGATTAAAGGAATAGTCACGTGGCAGGAAGTACGGTTCGCATTCACCTGCACAGTCCCACTCAAAACCTGTCAGCAGGACTCATGTCAGTTAATTGCAGCCGGTCTGAATCTTTGTTTTGCTCAGCCCTCAATCACTCCAATATAACCTGCGATTCATCTTTAATTTTAGGTGGAAACATAAATCAGGTACGGAGGGATCTCAAGAGATATTTTCCAGACCAATCATCGAGGGAAGATGATCAATACAAGGGAAACAAGATAACAAAGCAGGGTCAGATTGAGAGCAATGTCCGAATGGAAAACGGATTGGAAGTAATGGCTTGGGAGCAAAGTCAGCCCGGAGATACAGCCCCACACGCTGGAACCAGCACAGGTAAGGCGACCGCGCGTCAGCTCGGAAACACATTAAACACGGGAATGTCAAGGGTCTAGCAAGGAGCAGGTGAGACAAATATAAGGGAGTTGCGTTCACACAATGTGACAGGGAGGAGGGAACATTTGAGGCCTTCTTGGGGAGCTGGCCAGAGAGGAGAGAGAATTGTGTGGCTGTGGTACAGGGGGTGTCGAGGGGCACCCGTTACCACATGACCAGAAATAACCCGGAAGATTTCCAGGATGTGAATGACTTCCATAGCATTGGAGAGAGATAGGAACAGACAAATTCAGAAAGTGTTTAATTGGAGTAAGGGGAAATTTGAAGCTATCAAACAGGAACTTGTAAGTATAAATTGGGAACAGATGTTCTCAATGTACGGCAGAACTATGGTAAATGTTCAAGGAATATTTGCATGGCGCTCTGCATTGAGTCAGGGAAAGGATGGTAGGCTGCCAGAACATGCTTTACAAAGGCTGCTGAAAATCGAGTCAAGAAGAAAAGAATAGCTTACGAAAGGTTCAAAAATAGGTAACGATACAGATCTGGAAAATAACAGGAAGGAGCTTATGTATGAAATTAGGAGAGCCAGAAAGGACCACGAGAAGGCCTTGGCAAGTAGGATTAAGGAAAACCCTAAGGTATTCTACAAGTGTGTGAAGAGCAAGAGGATAGGTGTGACAGAATAGAACCAAATCAATTGTGTATGGAACCGGAGGAGATAGCAGAGGTACTTAATAAGTACTGTGTTTCAGTATTCCCTATGGAAAATTTGCATCATCAGAGTTTCCAGAGGATTGGAGGGTTGCAGATCATGTTCCCTTATTCGAAAAAGGGAGTAGAGATAATCCAGTAAATTATAGACATGTCTTAATTCAGTGGTTGGTAAATTTATGGAGAAGATCCTGAGAAGCAAGGTTTATGAACATTTTGAGATGCATAATATGATTAGGAGTTTTGTCAAAGGCAGGTCCTGCCTTATGAGCCTGACTAAGTTTTTTGAGGATTTGAGTAAACACATTGATGAAGGTAGAGCAGTAGGTGTAGTGTATATGGATTTCAGCAAGGCATTTGATAAGGTAACACATTCAAGGCTTATTGAGAAAGTAAGGATGAATGGTATCCAAGAGGACTTTGCTTTGTGGATCCAGAACTGGTTTGCCCACAGAAGGCCAAGTGTGGTTGTAGACAGGTCATATTCTGCATGGAGGTCGTTTACTAGTGGTGTGCCTCAGTGGGGCTGTTCTGGGACCCTTACTGTTCGCGATTTTTATAAATGACCTGGCTGAGGAACTGGAGGGATGGGTTGGTAAATTTGTTGATGACACAAAGGTTGGGTGTGGTGTGGATAACGTGAAGGGCTGTCAGAGGGTACAGAGGGCCATCGACAGGATGCAAAACTGAGCTGAGAAGTGGCAGATGGGTTCAATTCAGATTAGTGTGGGTGGTTCATTTTTGTAGGTAAAATATGGTAGGTAGAATATAGTATTAATGATAAGGCTCTTGGCAGTGTTGAGATTCAGAAGGATCTTGGGGTCCGAGTCCGTAGGATACTCAAAGCTGCAGTGCAGGTTGACTCTGTGATTAAAAAGGCATACGGTGTATTGGCCTTCATCAACTGTGGGATTGAGTTCAAGAGCTGAGAGGTAATGTTACAGCGACAAAGGACCCTGGTCAGACCCCATTTGGAGTACAATTCTGGTTGCCTCACTACAGAAAGGATGTGGAAGCCTTAGAAAGAGTATAGAGGAGAATTACAAGGATTTTTCCTGGATTGGAGAGCATACCTTATGAGAATAGGCTGAGTGAACTCGGCCTTTTCTCCTTGAGCGACGGAGGATGAGAATGGCTAACACGAGAGGGAATAGTTTTAAGGTGTTACAGCGACAAAGGACTCTGGTCAGTCCCCACGGAATTCTGATCAGGAAGGACGTGGAAACTATAGAAATGGTGCAGTGGTGATTTACAAAGATGTTTCCTTGATTGAGGAGCCTTACGAGAGTCAATTGACTGAACTTGGCCGAGAGGCATTGATGGTATGGATTGTCACAGGCTTTTTCCCATGGCTGGAATGGCTAACACGGGTGTTTTAAGGTGCTTGGAAGAAGGTACAGAGGGTTTGGCAGGGATAAGTTTTTTTTTACGCATAGAGTGGTGAGTGTGTGGACTAGGCTGCCAGCGACTGTAGCAGAAGCGGATGCAATAGGGTCTTTAAAGCAAATTCCGGATAGGTACGTGGAACTTAGAAAAATACAGGGACATGGGTAACCGTAGGTAATTTCGAAGACAGGAACATATTTGGCAGAGTACTGTCAGCCAAAGGACTTGCATTGGGTTGTAGCTTTTCTATGTTTCTATGAAATGCAGCTGTCCAAATGAGAGAGTATTTCCAGGATATAAAGTAAAGGAAATGGAGCTGTCTGGGTGAAGAGAGTATTTCCGGGATGTGAAGTGCGGGAAATGCAGCCGCCCAGTGGTGGTAGTATCTTCGGGAAGTCGGAATCAGTGACAGTCCCAGCATTTATTGTCCATACTAAATTAAACTGTGTGAGTGGGTGGGTTGCGGACTGGTCTCTGTTGTAATGGTTCTCGTGGTAAAGTAATGCCCAGGGCATTGCTGGGTTGGTTTTGAGGCCTTTGTTGGAGATTTGGACGAAATCCGTGTTTGCAGCTGAAGACAGGTGAACGCTGGGATTGGAGACATGATGATTTTTCTGAGTGATGTGAGAGCGATGGAGACAATGGATGTTTGAGACGTTGTCCACTTTCTCCTTTTCACATTCGCAGATCCAGTGTCTATGAACTCTGACACCCTGACGCAGCGGGATGAATATCGACTTTACGAACTGACAAAGTTCTACAAGGACAGACTGAAACAAGCGATTGAAGAAGGGGTTGAACCACTCAGCTGGATGTTGAGAGATGAGGGATATTTCAATGCAGAAGAATATGCAGTGAGTGTATTTAGTGTTTTCTTACAGAACTGCTGGTATCAGAGTGAATAGTGATCAAAGCTAATCTCCAACGCATCATCCTACATGCCAATGAAGAATTGATCTCTAACTTGTCTCCAGTAGATCTGATTCAGCTGTAGAGGCCTGTTAAAGTGGGGAGCACTGGAAACTGTAGGTTCAGTGTCATCATTTCCTCTCACACCTGCTGTTCGTACCAGTGAGGTTCAAGAGCAGTGGCTGCATATCCGGACTGTTGAAGAGGCATTCAGCTTAAAATGAATTTCCCATCTTAACAGGACCATCTGACAAATTCACCCATGTTTATTAATATAGGATAAATAACACGATGTCAGATTGTAAGTTGGGCCAACTGGCCTCACTGCAGTCTCAGAGGGATTGTAATCCTACTAACCAAACCTGCTTCCATTTCAGTCAGACAATAGACAATAGACAATAGGTGCAGAAGTAGACCATTCGGCCCCTCGAGTCTGCACCGCCATTCTGAGATCATGGCTGATCATTCACTATCAATACCCAGTCCCTGCCTTGTCCCCATATCCCTTGATTCCCCTATCCATCAGATATCTATCTAGCTCCTTCTTGAAAGCATCCAGAGAATTGGCCTCCACCGTCTTCTGAGGCAGTGCATTCCACACCTCCACAACTCTCTGGGAGAAGAAGCTCTTCCTCAACTCTGTTTTAAATAACTGACCTCTTATTCTCAATCCATGCCCTCTGGTACTGGACTCTCCCAACATCTGGAACATATTTCCTGCCTCAATCCTATCAAATCCTTTAATTATCTTAAACGTTTCAATCAGATCCCCTCTCAATCTCCTCAATTCCAGCGTATACAAGCCCAATCTCTCCAATCTCTCTGTGTAAGACAGCCCTGCCATCCCAGGAATCAACCTAGTGAATCTACGCTGCACTTCCTCAATTGCCAGAATGTCCTTCCTTAAACCTGGAGACCAAAACTGTACACAATATTCCAGGTGTGGTCTCACCAGGGCCCTGTACAAATGCAAAAGGACATCCTTGCTCTTGTACTCAATTCCCCTTGTAACAACGGCCAACAGTCCATTTGCCCTCTTCACTGCCTGTTGCACTTGCTCATTCACCTTCATTGACTGGTGAACTAGGACTCCTAGGTCTCTTTGCATTTCTCCCTTACCTAACTCGACACCGTTCAGACAATACTCTGCCGTCTTGTTCCTGCTTCCAAAGTGGATAACTTCACATTTATTCACATTGAATGACATCTGCCAAGTATCTGCCCACTCACCCAGCCTATCCAAGTCTCCCTGTATTCTCCTAACGTCCTCTTCGCATGTCACACTGCCACCCAGTTTAGTATCGTCAGCAAACTTGCTGATATAGTTTTCAATGCCCTCATCTAAATCATTGACATAAATCGTAAAGAGCTGTGGTCCCAATACAGAGCCCTGTGGTACCCCACTAGTCACCTCCAGCCAGTCTGAGAAACACCCATTCACTGCTACCCTTTGCTTTCTATCTGCCAACCAGTTTTCTATCCATGTTGAAACCCTGCCCCCAATGTCATGAGCTCTGATTTTACTCACCAATCTCCTATGTGGCACCTTATCAAATGCCTTCTGAAAATCTACGTACATAACATCCACTGGCTTACACTCGTCTAACATCCTTGTTACACCCTCAAAAAACTCCCAACAGATTAGTCAAGCATGATTTGCCCTTGGTAAATCCATGCTGGCTCGGCCTAATCCTATTTCTGCCATCTAGATGTGCCACTATTTCGTCCTTAATAATGGACTCAAGCATCTTCCCCACGACTGACGTTAGGCTAACAGGCGATATTTCTCCGTTTTCTCCTTCCCTCCTTTCTTGAAAAGTGGATAACATTAGCCACTCTCCAATCTTCAGGAACTGATCCTGAATCTAAGGAACATTGGAAAATGATTACCAATGCATCCGCAATTTCCTGAGCCACCTCTTTTAGAACCCTCGGATGCAGACCATCTGGACCCGGGGATTTATTAGCCTTCAGTCCTACCAGTCTACTCATCACAGTTTCTTTCCTAATGTCAATCTGTCTCAATTCCTCTGATATCTTATGTCCCTGGCCCATCCATACATCTGGGAGATTGCTTGTGTCCTCCCTGGTGAAGACAGATCTAAAGTAAGCATTAAATTCAGAGTCAGAGCTCCCAAACAATGCATAACTGTCCATTCATAGAGTAATTGAAAATTAAATCACAGCAACAGGCCCTCCCACCAATCTAGTCCGTGCCAGACCATGTAGACTGCCCACTCTCATCGTGCTGTACCTGGACCATCGCTCTCCGTATGCACATCATCTATGTACCGATGCAAACTTCTGTTAACCGTTCAAATTGAGCTTGCTTCCAACTCTTCACTGTTAACTCATTTCACACTCTCACAGTGAAGAATTCCCCCTCATGTTCCCCAAGAAATTTTCACCTTTCACCTTTCAGCATTAACTGTTGACCACTTGTTGTACCACTCGACTTTAGTGGAAAAAGCTTCCTTGCATTTACACTTTTTATACCTCTCATGATAAATTTGCATACCTCTATCACATCTCCCCTTGACCCTCTACATCCCAAGAATAAAGTCCTAACCTATTCTATATTTCCTTATAACTCAGGTCATCCAGTCCCTACATCATCCAAGTTAAATTTTCTCTGTACTTGTTCAAACTTATTTCTATATTTCTTGTATGCAGGTGATGAAAAACTGCACATAATATTGTAAATTTGCCTCAGCAACGTCTTGCACAAGTTCAACATAACATCCCAGATCCTATAATCCAGGCAGTAATCATCTGAATCCTGAGCCAGCTGCACCAACA
Organism: Hypanus sabinus; assembly: GCF_030144855.1. Lineage (NCBI taxonomy): Eukaryota > Metazoa > Chordata > Chondrichthyes > Myliobatiformes > Dasyatidae > Hypanus > Hypanus sabinus. Next base: position 1,373,196 of record NC_082737.1, on the reverse strand, counting down.
TTAACTAACATTCTGTTGTCTTTACCCATCAATCATAAAACCTTGAGGCAGAGGAGCAGTTGTCCAGTAATGTTGTCCACCATTACATGATTTAATATATGTCTCAACTCCATTTTCATACCTTCTCCTCATAAACCTAGAGGACCTGACTAATCCAGAACTTACTGACCTCCATTTCAAATACACCCAATGACTTGTCTGTGCCGATAGAAGTTACAGATCCACTACACTCCTGTTAAAGGAATTCCTACTCATCTGTTCAAAATGGACGTCCTTCTATTCTGAGTCTGTGCCCTTTGGTTCTAGAATATCTGCTGTAATGAACATCCTCTCCCCAGAAAATTCCACATACATGTATGAAAGTTTTGAAAATAGTTTATGCCTTCATTACTTGTACAAACGTTCATGCCCATATAATTCCCTATACATTATTCAAACTGCCTCTGCTTTGTCCATTTTTCCATACAGTCTATTTACTTCCGTGAACTCCCTGCTTTCTCAACGCTTCCTGTCATTTCATATACCTTCGTATTGACACCAAACCTGGCCACAAACCCATCAATTCCTTCGTCAAAATCATTGCCATATAATAAGAAAAGAAACGGTCCCCAAACCCCTGCAGAACAGCACTAGCCACTGGCATCAAAATCGAAAGGTCAACTTTATTCCATTCTTTGCTTCCTGCTAGTCAGCCTAAAGTCGAACGAGAGGAAAAATGTGGATCCTTTCTCGGTGCTACTATCTTCCCTATCATTCCATGGGTGCTTATTGGGTATGCAGCCTCATCGAGTCTTTCGATTCATCTTTTGGCCAGCACTTCTCCCAAGCCTTTGTAATTCCCTCTATCCACTGTAATACTGATACATCTAACTTTACCACATCCCTCTCAACCTTCAGGGTGAGTTCTATTAAATTATAACCACTGACATTTAAGGGCTCCTTTACCTTAAGCTCCCTAATGAAATATCGTTCAAAGCACAACACCAAAACCAGATACGCCTTCACCATCGTGGCCTCAACCAGAAGTTTATCTAAAAAGCATCTTGTAGACATTATAAAAATCCCATGTCTTATGATTTAGCACTGGCTTGATTTTCCAAAGCTAACTGCATATTTAAATCACCGTCATGGCTATTTAATATTGCCCTTTTCACAAGTTTTTACTCTCTCCATATCCTGGTAACTGTTTGAAGTCTTGTATCTAATTTCCATCAGGCTTATTTTGCTATTCAAATTTCTAAACTCTACCCACAAGGGTATCTAATACGATGTCCCCTCTTTCGAAGGACTCCTTTATAACATCAGAGATGATTCAAGCCTACTAGTCTATCCTTTTGATACAAAATGTACCTTGGATGTAAGCACAAAACCGTGATCTTCTTTCAGGCACGATTCAGTGATGCTTTCCATCCATTTTTTCTCTCGCTCTCCCTGTTCTTGTTGTCACATCTTGTTGATGTAATGTTGCACATTGACAGATCAAAGGAATTAATCCCGTTGTATCTATTACAGAATGTCAGTGAAGCCTTACTCTTGTGGGACATTGATTTTGAGGTTCCCTCAGTTATTGTTTCTCTGTTAATGACAGAATTCAGAGGTTTACTGAGGGGATGAGCTGACAGTCAAGAGACTGCACCTGTTCTGAAGCTACAGCGACAAGGACACACATTGTTCTCCGTGTCTTACTGTCTGCTACACAATAATTTAATTGTTTCCATTTTAAAGGAAGTCATTGAACTGGCCAAGAAGGGAAACCGGGCAGAGAGTTCCACACGCTTCGTAAATTTGGTGATGGGGAAAGGCTTGCGAACCCGGAGGGCGATGTGGGAATCCTTTGCGAAAATGAGGACTGAGTTACCGATGTTGGACAAAATACTGAAAGAAATACAGGAGCTGGGTATGTTAAAGCCACGCACTGAACACAAAGTCACATTGAAATAAATAGTTTTAAATGTAATGGCTCGGTTTTCATCAGAGCTTTTTAAAATTTAAACAGGCCCGGATCCACAAGTACACATAAATATTAGTGAAGACCTACCCATTCAACTGAAAGGTGAGTGACGTATTCCACAGTTCAAACCTTATCTCAAATACTAGACCGCGGTTGGCAGAACCTGTGAGATATATATATATCTATCTATACGTTAAATAGTTGAATTTATATAGTACGATAACAGAGATGATAAAAGAGTGAGATAGAGTCCATGGGTTCAGTGTCAATTTAGAAATCGGATGTCAGACGGGCAGAAACAGTCGCTGAAGCACTGAGAATGAGCCATCATGTTTCTGTTCTCCTTCCTGACGGTAATATTGAGAAAAGGGTGTGTCCTCAGTGATGAGGGTCCTTCATAGTGGAGGCTCTGCTCCTTCAATATATCCTTGATAGTGCTGCAGCTGGTATCCATGATAAAGCTGACTAATTTTACAATTTTCTATAGATTCTTTTGATCCTGTGCAGTGTCCCCCATACCAGACGCCGATGTAGCCTCTCCACTGTACATCTGTAGATGCTTTCGCGTGCTTTAGGCGACAATCCAAATCTCCTCACACTCCGAAATAAACATAGCCGCTGTCTTGCCTCTTTTATCGCTACATCAATATGTCGGAACCAAGTAACATCTTCAGAGATACTGACACCCAGCAACCTGAAATTGCTAAATCTCTCTGCTTCTGATCCCTCTGAGGACCGGTTCGTGTTCCCTCATCTAAGTCTGTCTGAAGTCCACAATCAGCTCTTTGGTTTTAACCACAAACCATTTGCCGATCCCTGGATTCAAGTTACAGTTCAGAGAGTCTCTTGTTGCAGCCTGAATATGCTACAATGTATTTTTCCACTAATCCAGCAGCTGGTTCTGCCGAGACTTTCACACTGGCCCAAACGGGCTGGAAATCCCCACACACCCCAGGCAGGTTCCTGATAAACTGTATCTTATAGTCCAGGTGACTTTTTTAATCCCCAGATCTTTCAGTCTCCAAAGCACTCTCTCCTTCTTCAGAATTCTGCACTCACTTCCGCCCCGGGATACTCTTGACATAGCGGCATACTGTTGGCACCTTCCACGGTGAAGACGATGGAAAATGCTTACTGAGTTCATCCGCCATTTCCCTTCCCCACATTACTACATCCCCAGCATGATTTTCCACTGGTCGGATATCTACTTTCTCCTTTCTTATACTCTTTATATACCCAGTAAAGGAAAGAGAAAACGTTTTCTACTCTCCTTTATACTGTGGACCATATCCATTCATGTGTATATCTAGGACTATATTTAACAGGCATGTCATCGTTGCCTCGCTGACCATCCAGGAGTACGTTCCAGACACCTACCTCTTTGTAAACACAAACAAAAAATTAATAACTACCCATATGTTCTTTGAATGTACCTCACCTCGCTAAAACCAAATGCCCTCTGGTCTTAGGCATTTTAGGCTCCCGACGATCACTATGCCTCTCTCAATCTTATACACCTGTGTCAGATCTCTCCTCAGCCTCCGGTGTAAACAAGCATGTTTCTTAAACCTTTTCTTGTAACCTGTGCCCTGGACTTGGACAACATTCCGGTGAACCTCTCCAATCATTCCAAAGGTTGGGCCATCAGAAGACTTAAGGGAAGAATTAGGTCATTCAGCTAATCGAATTTGCTCTGCAATTCCTGTCAACCCCATGGCCCTGCCTTCTGCCTGTAAATTTCACGACCTTTCTAAGGAACCTGTCAACCTGCCCTTTCCATATAACAAATGACTTGTTCTCCGCAGCCATTCATGGCAAAAAAAAAATCACCGATTCACCACCCGCAAGTGAAAGAAACTTCTCTTCATCTCTGTTCAAAAAGGGCATACTTCTATTTTGAGGCTGTGCCCTCTCGTCCTCGATTCAAACATCCTCTTGATGTCCACTCTACCTGTGCTTTTCAATATTTGATAGGATTCATTGGGGTGCCCCTTATTATTCCAAACTCCAGCAGTAAAATGTCTCTCATACATTAACACGCTCATATATTCATACATTAACTCATTTATTCCCGGGAACATTCTCGCGAACCATCTCTCCAACGCTAGCAAATCCATTCTTAAAAACTGAGTCCGAACTTCCTCAAATTTCTGTGAATAGGGTCTGACCAACGCCTTCACATTACACCCCATTGGACAGAAGATACAAATGCATAAATGCCCTGTTCAAGGACAGCTTTAAGTCTGTACTTGTAAGACTATATTGAATGGTCTCCCACTTTGTTACTATCATAAGACCATAAGGCATAGGAACAGAATAATGCCATTCAGCCCTTCCAGTGTTCCACCATTCCTTCATAGCTGATCCCCTTTTCCCTGTCCTCAGTTACACTATTCTGACTGTAACAAATAAGATGAGCTCTTAATAATAAATATAATAACAGGTAAATCGTGCAGTATATCTTACCTAAAGGAGAAATCGCTTTAAGGTGATTAAAAATCTATCACAACTCGAAGCCGCCGAATCTCGGACAGCAGTCTCCAGTCGCATGTGCAGTTCCCCTTTAGGACAGCGGAGGCGAGGATGCCGCGCTGGATTAAAAATGAGTTTGTTTTAGGAGACAAGACTTCAGACTTCCACGACCGACGATCGTCCAGCGAGCATACAATCGCTGATAAATAATATCAAAGATCTCAGAGCAAGATTCCTGTCCCAGAGGGACATTCGGTCACATTGTGTTTCCTGTTTCTTGGAGACTTGAACATCTCCCACCAACCAGGATGCCGCGATACAGCTCGCTGGCTTCACATTCGCCATCAAGGTAGGACTGTGGAGTCTTTCAAAGGCAGAGGAGTTGGAATATGCTTCATTACTCACTCCCTGTGTTGTACAAACGTGGCATTTCTACCCCTGTCATGCCCACTCGAACTGGAACATCTCGCGATCAAGCGTCGTCCAGTTTGGAAATTTTATCCAGGCCAGCTTAAAAAAGTCTTCAAGAATTATAACCAACACATCACTTGTGGAGCCAGAGAAGCCAGAAGTTATATTGCCGTCAAGAGTGCTAACTGCCATCCCACACCCACACTTTGGAAAGTCTGATCGCCCGGCTGGACTTCCACTCCCTGACTACAGGTAGAGAGAGAAGGCCGCAGCTGCAGCACAGAGGACCAAGAAGGAATGGACAAGGGAAGCACAGGAGCGCTTACACTACTGGTTTGAGTCTATGGGACAGGCGGTAGTCACAGATTCATCTTCGAACCTGGATGAGTACGCCACATTTGTCACTGGCTTCATTAAAACCCCTGTAGTGCCATATGGAGCATGATCAGGGTATACACTGTCCCAATAGTACTATTTCCAAATAATGTCATCCCATATGTACCGCCCAATAGCGTTAAACAAATAATCTCTAGAAACCCACAATACCAAACACCGCTTGTATAATCCAAAAGTTCCGAGCAATTGAGAAATGAGTGTGCTTGCCTGTGTCCGTAACGCAGCTTTTACCAGCTTGAGTTCAGAAAAGATACAAAATACAATAATAATACTTATCAAGCTCCTACAAAATCTGATGAAGCATTGGCATACTATACTCACCTCATCTATTAACAACCGACAAAGGACAACTACCATTATCAAAACAAACCGAGGCATTCTTTCAGGGCGACTCTCTAAGCCCACTATGACTTTGTCCAGCTTGATGCCTGCTCTTTAATTTACTGAACTGGATGAAGATTGCGTCTTAAATTAGAAATCCGGCCCGACTTGTGTATTTCACGCATATTGCGCTCCTGCTTTGATTCAGGATGCAGTGAACACCTGACAATTCCTATCCAATATGGTGCTTGTGAGCAGGCTTTGACCTTATGCAACAATATCCATGGAGGGATTGAATTAATTCATGCAATCTCAAACACTGAATGTTGAAATGTTGTTATGAAATTATTTAGACAATACACAATAGACAATAGGTGCAGAAGTAAACCATTCGGGCCACTGAGCCTGCACCGCCATTCTGAGATCATGGCTGATCATCTACTATCAATGCCCGGCTCCTGCCTTGTCCCCATTTCCCTTGATTCCCCTATCCATAAGATGCCTATCTAGTTCCTTCTTGAAAGCATCCAGAGAATTGGCCTCCACTGCCTTCTGAGGCAGTGCATTCCACACCTCGACAACTCTCTAGGAGAAGTTTTTCATTAACTCTGTCCTAAATGACCTACCTCTTATTCTCAAACCATGCCCTCTGGTTCTGGACTCTCCCAGCATCTGAAAAATGTTTCCTGCCTCTATCTTGTCCAATCCCTTAATAACCTTATATGTTGCAATCAGCTCCCCTCTCAATCTCCTTTATTCCAGCTTGTACAAGCCCAGTCTCTCTAACCTCTCTGAGTAAGACAGTCTGGACGTCCCAGAATAAACCTTATGAATCTACGCTGCACTTCCTCTACAGCCAGGATGTCCTTCCTTAACCCTGGAGACTAAAACTGTACACAATACTCCAGGTGTGGTCTCACCAGGGCCCTGTACAAATGCAAGAGGATTTCCTTGCTCTTGTACTCAATTGCCTTTGTAATAAAGGCCAGCATTCCATTAGCCTTCTTCACTGCCTGCTGCACTTGCTCATTCACCTTCAGTGACTGATGAACAAGGACTCCCAGATCTCTTTGTATTTCTCCCTTAACCAACTCTACACCGTTCAGATAATAATCTGCCTTCCTGTTCTTACTCCCAAAGTGGTTAACCTCACACTTATTCACATTAAACGCCATCTGCCAAGTATCTGCCCACTCACCCAGCCTATCCAAGTCACCCTGAATTCTCCTAACATCCTCATCACATGTCACACTGCCACCCAGCTTAGTATCATCAGCAAACTTGCTGATGTTATTCTCAATGCCTTCATCTAAATCATTGACGTAAATTGTAAACAGCTGTGATCCCAATACCGAGCCCTGTGGCACCCCACTAGTCACCACCTGCCATTCCGAGAAACACCCATTCACCGCTACCCTTTGCTTTCTATCTGCTAACCAGTTTTCTATCCATGTCAATATCTTCTCCCCAATGCCATGAGCTCTGATTTTACCCACCAATCTGCTATGTGGGACCTTATCAAATGCCTTCTGAAAATCGAGGTACACTACATCCACTGGATCTCCCTTGTCAAATTTCCTGGTTACAACCTCGAAAAACTCCAATAGATTAGTCAAGCATGATTTACCCTTGGTAAATCCATGCTGGCTCGGCCCAATCCTATCACTGCTATCCAGATATGCCACTATTTCATTTTTAATAATGGACTCTAGCATCTTCCCCACTACTGATGTTAGGCTGATGAGATGTCAGATGAGAGCCATTTGCCATTGTGACTTTGTTCTCTGTTCCCATGGAAGATGTTTCACAGAAACACAAGGAGACTCTGCGGACACAAACTGAAACACTGAGAGTGAACACGATCCTGGTGAGGGAGAAGGAGGTTTTCCAGCTGGTTGATCGATACGCTGAGCTCACGGTCATTTCTACTGTTCGAGATCGGAGACTGGTGGAACATGAGCTGCCGTCAGGAGGCAGAGACCACGAGGAGAGGAGAGAGAAACATCTCAGTGAAGAGCTGGAAAAAATCCGGACTGATCAGTTGTTCCAGAGCAGCTTTTCCCAGAGTGAAATCAATTCAGGGAGTTCGGTAGCAGTAGCCGGAGGCCCAGGAATCGGGAAAACGACAATGGTACAAAAGATTATTTATGACTGGGCCACAGGGAAAATATACCAACAATTCCAGTTTGTCTTCCATTTCAGATTCAAGGATTTAAACTCAATTAACTGTAGAACAAACCTGAGAAAACTGATTCTGGATCAGTATCCTTACTTTGGGAATTTGCTGAGAGAGGTCTGGAAGAACCCAAAGGGATTGCTGTTTATACTCGATGGTCTGGATGAATTCAAACACAAAATCGATTTTACTGACAGTGGGAAAGATACAGAAACTCAATACCATTGCCCAGATCCTGAGTCCTGGTGTGAAGTGTCCGACATTGTGTACAGTTTAATCCAGCACAAACTGCTCCCAGGGTGTTCAGTGCTGGTGACCACCTGCCCCATTGCGTTAAATTTATTGGAAAAGGCAGAGATCAGTGTCTGGGCTGAAATTCTGGGATTTGTTGGTGAAGAACGTAAGCAATATTTCATCAAATATTTTGAAGATCGGGCGGTGGCGGCCGCTGTTTTCAAACACGTGAAGGAGAACGAGATCCTGTACACCATGAGCCACAACCCCTCGTTCTGCTGCATTCTCGCTCTGGCACTGGGCCCCTTCTTCACCCAAAGAGTCAGGGACCCCCAGCAACTTCCCAGGACCATCACCCAATTGTATTCCTGCTATATTTATAATATCTTAAAAAGCCACGGTTGCGAGATTGAGGACACTCGTGATGTGTTACTCAGGGTTGGTCAGCTGGCCCTCAGAGGAGCGTCTCAGAGGAAGATTGGGTTTACAGATGAAGATTTGATCAAGTACGATCTCCACTCTTCCCAGTTCCTGTCCGGGTTCCTGACGGAGCTTTTGGAGAGAAAGGATTCTGCCCGTTGTGTGATGTACACATTCCCACACCACACCATCCAAGAGTTTGTAGCTGCACTCGCACAATACCTGACTCTAGAGCCCGCAGATATCCTGAAATTTCTCACTGCAGCCCAGAACACGACAGACGGGCGATTAGAGGCATTTCTCTGTTTTGTTGCTGGTCTCTCATCCCCAAAGGCAGCTCGGGTCCTGGAAGAGTATCTGGGTCCGTCTGTTCAACAAACAACCTGCCAGGTGATTGAATGGGTGAAGGAAGAAGTTAAACACCAGAGTAAGAGCAGATGGAGTGAAGCCGGTAAAAGCCTCCTGAACACAATGTACTGCCTGTTTGAGTCGGAGAATGGTGGACTGACTCAGGCCGCACTGGGATCTGTGGAAAAACTTTCATTCAGTGGAATGACACTAACGCCGACTGACTGCGTGGTCCTGTCTCATGTCATCGGACTGTGTGATAGAATAAAACTCCTGGATCTCTCTGGCTGCCACATTCAGGGTGGAGGATTCCGGAGGCTGGGACCCTCGCTGCATAAGTGCCAGGAGTTGAGGTACCTTGCTTTATCTGTCACCGCGATCTGCGAAACTGTTCCACTGCTTTATTTCAATGTGAAGGGATTTGTGTGAAACTTTAGTAAATCAGGTTGTGTAGAATTGTGATAAATGACCAGGGATCAGTCAGTAATTCCCCAAGGATGGGAGTGGTTCCTCGTAAAGGGATTTGGGGACTTCATCAAGTTAGTGAACAAGGGCCATTGGTTTAATGGTAGTAAGTGTCAGGACCTGCCGTGTTTCTCACAGCCTGTGACAAGCCCATTGACAATGATCCTTCTCACTGTTCCTGACAGCACACCGACACTGACTGCAGCAAGTTGGTCAGATCTTCTCACCTTCTTCCCAGTGAGGGACAAGAGAGGGTCAGCGCACTGACCCAGTGAGAGGGAGAGCAAGGCCTCTGAGAGATTGTCCTCCTCTTGCCTTTCCCCGCGTGTGACATCCTCCATTACTCCACCCGTGTGACTTTGCTTACGACCAGATACCCAGTCCCCATGACGGCAACTCCTCTCCCGATTGTGGGCCTCAGTTCGGACAAACCCTTCTCATGCGATCGATGTTCACATCACCTGTCTTTGTGGGATCGTCTTTACTCATTGCTAGCTTGCTGTGGGATCTCTCTGCACCACTCCCATTCCTTCTGTGAGGATCTCTGTTCCTCAACCACCTTTCTTACTGTGTCTCGTATCGCTGTCCCCATCCCCTTGCCTTATGTATAGATTTCTCACCTCCTCCTGTCAGAACCCTTCTCCCCTTATCCTCCGGTGCGGGTCTCTTCCACCATCTCCCATGGATATTTTGCCACACACAACTTGTCCTCTCTGTGGGACTTTCTCCCACCTATCAACTCTGCCCCTTCCGACCGTCTCACATCAGGAACATTTTTCTGAGTGAGACAGAATATGGAGAGTTTACCGGCTTACACTGACAGTTTAAGTTACTGACATTTGGTGAATACCCTACAGCCGCGCACCGAGGGACAATGACAGTGATGGGAAATCCGATCAGTGATTTACTGAAAGGATTAATTTTTCCTGAAGTATCCAAGTGATGAAATTCCCTCAGACCACGATCTGAATCACTCAGTTCATCAATTTGTCTGTTTGTGCTTAGACTGTGGAGAATGACCTGGGAGATTCAGGAGTGAAGCTGGTGTCTGAGGCTCTGAGGAACCCAGAGTATCAACTACAATACTATGTCTACAGTCACTGGGTGTTTGAGACTGAACATTACTGTGGTCGGTAATTGTGTTACTGATAAACAGAGGGGGTTTGTGCCGTCTCCTGTCTCTCTGGGTCCTTCACCCTCACTCTCTCTCATCTCCAGGCTGAACGATGTCAGTCTCACAGATTCTGGTGTCGAGGATCTCATCTCCACTCTCAGTCCAAACCGATCACCGACGGACCTGGACTTGTTGGAGAATAAACTGGGAGATTCAGGAGCGAAATTGGTGTCCAAGGCTCTGAAGAACCCGGAGTGTAAAATACAGAGACTGGGGTAAGTACCAGACTGTGGGAGATTGTGTTTACAGTCACTGAATGTCTGATAGGTTACATTAATGTGATCAGACATCGTGTTATTGATGAACACTGGGGATTTGTACTCTCCCGTGTGTCTCCGGGTCTTCACCCTCACTCTCTCTCATCTCCAGGCTGTGGAATGCCGGTCTCACAGATTCTGGTGTGGAAGATCTCGTCTCCCCTCTCAGTGCAATCCGATCACTGACGGAGCTGGACCTAGGCAGTAATGACTTAGGAGATACAGGAGTGAAACTGCTGTCCACGGCTTTCAGTAGCCGGGAATGTAAAATAACGAAATTGGGGTAAGTACCAGACGTTGGAGATTGTGTTTAGAGTCAATGGGTGTCTGACACTGAACATCAATGTGATAAGCAATCGTGTTATCGATAAACACTGGCGATTTGTACCATGTCCAGTCTTTCTGAGTCCTTCACCCTCACCCTCTCTCATCTCCAGGCTGTGGTTTGTCGGTCTCACCGATTCTGGTGCCCAGGAACTCATCTCCGCCCTCAGTAAAAAACAATCACTGATGGATCTGAACCTGGGATTAAACTCGCTCACCGACCGATCTGTCCCCGCTCTCCGCCGCCTCATACAGACCCTCCGGAGTCTGAAGCAAATCAAGTGAGTGTTTGTGTTAATGTTCCATCTGATAAAATAATCGGTCGATCTGTGGGGTTTCTAGTGATATTTGTCTGTGAGTGTTGTTGAAACATTAACTCCAGCCCCCTGTTACTGACACTGCTTTGTAAACTGTTTGTTTCCTTTTTATTCTTCCATCTGTTGAAGGCTGGATGGGAACGGATTCAGTCGTACCGGGAAGAAGGAACTCTGGCCTCTGGACAGTCCAAGACCCGGTCTGACCGTGATCCTGTGAGAATCTGAATGTGCGAACATTTTGGCCGATTTCCCACCCTTTCCTTTAACAGCCACCCTGCCCTTTAATGCCTGCGCCCCAGGGTTAATTCGCAACATTATTAACGGATCTTGTCCCCAGCTGAGCTCTGTGTGATGTCAGAGGCGTTTCCACAGTTAGAATTGCCCTTCATGTCAGCGACGTTTCTTACGCCGGCTGCCCGCGTCGGAGTGTTCCTCAAGTGACACCCTGTGGCAGACAGGAAGAGTCCACGTGTGGGGCCAGTGTTCCGGGGTGGGATTATCCATGGAGAGGATTATTTTGCTCCCTTTGCTAATGACGGTACATTATTTGCTATGTGGAGATAGAATGATGTTAATGATGATAAATTGACATCTACCTCGGTAGTGACCCTGGACCTGCGGTGATCTCGAACACTGCCCTGAAGAGTAATTTTACAATCATCGGTGCCCCAATGTAGAGTGATGGTGAGAAACAGGACTGATTATTCATCCTGTAACTTATTGTCGGCTGCCAATTAATTGTATGTGACTGTTAGTAAATCAGGAGCAGCTCATCTATTCCCTCACGTTAGTACGTCACACTTTGTGTAATTTACGTTTGTAATGAATAAATTTTAAAAAAACGCTGTAACTTCCTCTCTTGCTGTTGAAGTTGGATTTTATTTGAGCAGAAACAGTGAGTTGAGGATACTGCTGCGCCTCGCAATGCAACAATGGTCTGGAGCTCGTCACTCCTCACCCCACCCCCTCCTCATTCCCGCTCTGAGCTCTCCCACCCGTTTTCCTCTCCGCTCCACACGCGCGCATTGATTCCACCACCACCCGCACGCATTCCTTGCCCCCGTCATTCGTGCGCGCTCTCCTCGAGTCCGCTGCCCGTGCGAGAACTCTGTCCAACCAATCCGCACTGCATGGCCCATAGCCCTGCCTTTTTCAGGCATCCCTTTGCCGATCTGATATTCTTGTAAACGTCACTAATGTATCTCTCTCAATCACCACTCCCCGCACGGCATTCCAGTTACCAGCCACCTCTGTTAAAATGAAACACCTCGCCTAAATTGTCGTCCACAAACCCCCCAAAATTAAACAAACAGTAACGTAACCGGTAACAGCTGCTGAGCGGCAGCCCAAACAGTTCTTAAAGCGATATTGCAAAAACAGTTCTTAAACTGATATTGCAAAAACAGTTCTTTAAAGTCTTATTGCCAATACAGTTCTTTAAAGTGGTATTGCCAAAAGTTCGATATGCTCACAGTTCATTTAAAAGGAGAGACTTTATAAAACGATTTAAATTCTCTTTCACGTCGCATGCTTCGATCCCCGACGTCGAACTTCCCACGAAGAATTCACGAAACGGAACGGCTTAAGGGCACTGACCTTTCCTTCTCCACTACCTTCAATCCTTTCTAGTTAAACCTAGGGATTAACACGAAGATAGTCAACGAAATCCTTCCGTATAAGAATCAAACAAAGGTCGTTTCACCGTAGAAAGCAATTCTCCTCGATCTTTAACTTCCGAACTTCGATCTTCACTCTCCACTAATTTCACGAACTAGCAGAATCGTAAAGAACCTGCTGGCAATGATCTCTTAAACTTTAGGCGTTAAATAAAACTTCATCTTTCAACTAAACTGCGCCATCACTTAAAACACGCAGTGGCATGAAGTCAACTTGGCAAATCCAGCCACGAACTGCCCCTCCTCACAGGGTGGGGTCTACCTTTTATAACCTGTAAAAAAAAACCTGTCTCATGATCTCTACTGGCTGGAAAATGACGCCATTCCACCATCACAAGACCATCACCTCAAGTCCAGTATAGCTTCAACCCCAGTCACGTGACAAGGGCACCACCGTCATGTGTCACGAGTACGTAACAGTACATCCTCAAAACTGACCAATAAGGTCCTTGGCCTCAGTAACGTCTTGTTCAATTGGAGCCAGGCCTCTGGTCATTTCTGACTGGCAACAATGTTTCCTCCACGATCTCCATCAGCACAGGTGTATCACAAGGCTGTGTGCTTAGCCCCTGCTCTACTCCTTTATCACCCATGACTGAGTGTGGTAAAGCACAGCTCAAATACCATAATCTAGTTTGCTGATCACACCACTGTTGTGGGCCAAATGAAACGTGGCGATGAGTCAGCACACAGGTGGGACATAGCAAATTTGTCTGAGTAGTGTCATAACAAACTCCCAGTCAATGTCAACAACACCAAGGAACTGATTGTGGTCTTGAAGAAAGATCAACCAGAGGCCCATGGGCAAGTGCACATCGGAGGATCCGAAGTGGAGATGGTCAGCAACTTAAAATCGCTGGGTTTTAATATTTCAGAGGACCTGCCCTGAACCCAGCACATAGGTACAATTGTGAAAACAAAACTTCCTTAACATTTTGCGAAAATTCAGCTTACCATCTAAAACTTTGTGAAATCTTTACAGATGCGTGGTGGAGAAAGTAATGACCGGCTGCTTCACAGCCTGGCATGGAAACAACAATGCGTTTGAACGGAAAATCCTACAGAAGTGATTGTATTTGGCCCAGTAGGTAGCTGGTAGATCCCTCCAAACCACCAAGAAGGTCTACATGAAATGCTCTTGCAAGAAAGCAGCGTCCATCATCAGAAATCCTCACCACCCAGACCACAGACTTTCCTCGCTATGACCATCAGGGAGAAGGTATCAGAGTCTCAGGACTCGCATCACAATGTTCAAGAGCAGTTACTACCCCAACCATCAGGTTCTTGAAGAAAGGGGTTAACTGCACGCACATTGAGACGTTCCCTTCACCAATGATCTCAAATTAAGGACTCTTTAGCTTTAATTTTGTGTTTCTTTCTGAACTGCTGGCATTTCAGTTTTTGATTATTTAGTTCTTCATTTTTTTTTCAGCTCCACTGTGAAAACAGGAGCACGTGATTCAGAAATAAAGAATTCCGGTTAAGTTGATCAAAAACCCTGGTTACAATACTCACTAAGGTGAACCATGTTTTGTGGGCTGGATACTTTCAAAGCACTGTAGAAAAAGAAACAGAAAATTATAAAATAAAATGGGAGAAAGAAGGATGGATTATTATATCTGAGGTGGACTGGAAAATAATAGGGAGGTACTAATGGAAGTGTACCAGTTCACTGAAATGGAGGGAGTTCGGATGGAAAAACTTGATAAGATATTTTATTGCACCCTCTCAGAAATCCCATTATGATAGCAACCTTCCTGTTTGCTGGAGAAATTGTGGAAATCAAAATGCAAACCATGGTCATACTTTCTGCGAATGCCCCAGTATCAAAGACTATTGAGTAGTATACATAATGTCCTACAAGACATCTTTAACTGTGAAACACCATTAGAGAGTAAGACCATATATGCCTATTTTAAGATGAGGGTAGTGGAGGTGTTCTTACCAACTCTGACTTGCTCTGGTCGGTTTGTGAGAAAGTCCATGACCCATGAGCACAAGGCCAAGAGTGTTCAGTTTGCTGACCAGTTTATGGGCGATGACTGTGTTAAATGCAGAACTGAAGTCCACAAATAACATCCTCACATAAGTGTTCGGTTCCTCTAAGTGAGTCAGAGCAATATGGAGGGCTGTTGTGATTGCAGCCACTGTGGAGCGGTTTTCCCGGTAGGCAAATTGGTGTTTGTCCAGACCAGGTGGGATTATAGCTTTAATCACTTCATGGCTATGGGTATCAGCGCTACAGGGCAATAGTCATTCAGGCACTTCAGAGCTGATTTTTGGGCGCTGGGGTGATGGTGGAGGTTTTAAGGCATGTTGGAACAGCAGTTTGTTGTAGTGAGAGGTTAACTATACTTGTAAACACCTCAGCAAGCTGGTCGACGCATGTTTTCAGTACCCGGCCGGGCCAGCTGCCTGACTCGCATTCACTTTCCTCAGGATGAATCTCACCTGATGTTGCTTGAGGACCAGTGTGGACTCACCATCAGGTGGGTTGATGAGTGGAGCAGCCTCCTCCCTCTGAGTATCAAAGCGGGCAAAGAACTGGATTAGGACATCAGGCAGTGTGACGTCATCATCTGGCAGCAGATCATTGGTTTTGTAGTCTGTCAGCGTCTTGCTGCCTTTCCGCACACTGCGGGGGTTGTTGTTACAAATTGATTTTCAATGCGCAATTTGTATTTGCGCTTTGCATCCCTGATGCCCCTGTGGAGATTTCCCCTGTACTTCTCTGTAGGCTTGTTTGTCTCCTGACCTGATGGCTGCATCACGCTCCCTGCGTAGTGACCTCACATTGCTTTTGATTAGGAAACACCTTTTGTGTTTTTTGTGTTTTTTTTTGGTCTTTTGTGTTATGACATTTTCTGTGCAAAACTTAATATATCCTAGGACTGAACCAACCTATTCCTCCAGGTCTTCTCCTGCTCGCTTCTTAGGAAACCCCTTTCCCTTTGCACACAACAGAACATCATCTCGAGAACTATGGTGTGCAGAGCTCCTCGGAAGTGTAAACGGGTCAGGGAATCCTCGTGGTTAATTTGCTAGCTGGTGTTCAGGAATGCAAATGTAATATTGGCATTTATTTTGAGAGGACTAAAATGCAAGATCAGGGATGTAATGCAAAGGCATTTAATGCCAGGATGTAATGCATTTGTTGCACTGTATTTGAAATATAACAAGTTGCTTGGGGCGAGTGAAAGTTTTCACTCTGATTTAATAGCCTGACGGTTAGCAGTTAATGTCTGTCTCTGAACCTGGTGTTGTGAGTCTCGAGGCTCCTGCACCCTCTTCCTGATGGCCGCACTGAGAGGAAAGCATGACCTGGATGGTGGGTGTCCACGATGTAAGATGATGCTTTCCTGCGACTGCATCCGTATAGATGTGCTCAATACTACTTTATTTGTAGGTATTGTTGTTACTGTGCCGGATCCTGATGGAAACAGTCAACATACTCTTCACCACATATCCATAGACGTTTCTTAAACATTTAGATGACGTTCCGAATCTTCGCAAACTTCCAATACAAAAAAAGCTGCTGCCTTACTCTCTTTATAATGGGAATTATGTACTATTACTATCGAGTTATAGTGAAGTTAAACAACTATTAAGTTATTGAAAGTTACTATCAAATGATGTGTTTGAGCATAAGGAAAGCAAGAAATAGTTAACAGGGAAACAGGGAGAGCCGGAATGGTTCATGAGCATCCTCTTTCTGACAAGGTAAAAGAGAATCTCAAGGATATCTACAAATATATTAAGATCAAAGGGATAGCAAAGGGCAGAATTAGTCCTCTTGAAGACCACCGTTGTCGTTTATGAATAAAGACAGACACAGACTCTATAGAACTGAGGCAAAAGGACAGCAACGTCTTTGACCATATCCAGATTACATAGGAGGAGGTGTTTGCTGTTTTGAGGCAAATTAGGATGGATAATTTGTCCCTCGGGACCTGACAAGAGGAACCCTCAGCCTGTGTGGGAGGCTAGTACAGAAATTACAGTGGCACTGTTAGATATTTGAAATATCCTCAGCCAACGGTTCAGTGCCTGAGAACAGAAGGATAGTTAATGCTGTTCCATTATTGAAGAAAGCCTCCAGCAATCAGCCAGGAAATTACAGACTGGTGAGCCTGACATCAGTCGTAGGTGAATTATTAGAAGGTTTTGTCAAGGACCGGATACATAAGTATTTTGATGAGACAGTCAACAAGGGTTTGTGCATGGCAGGTCGTGGCCAGACAAACGTACTGTTTTTTGAATAGATTACCTAGAGGTTGATGAAGCAAAGCTGGTGAGTGTTGTTTATGTGAAACTTAA
Source organism: Hypanus sabinus (assembly GCF_030144855.1). Taxonomy (NCBI): domain Eukaryota; kingdom Metazoa; phylum Chordata; class Chondrichthyes; order Myliobatiformes; family Dasyatidae; genus Hypanus; species Hypanus sabinus. The sequence continues at coordinate 1,355,937 of NC_082737.1, read as the reverse complement.
CAAATCCTTAGACAAATTCCCACATAGGAGGCTGGTCAGAAAGTTAATGTACTCGACATTCCGGATGAGGTAATCCATTGAATTCAATATTGGCTTAGTGGGAGAGGCCAGAGAATGGTAGTAGGTTGGTTGTCTTTCTAACTTCCGGCTTGTCACAGGTGGTGGGGATCAGGGCTAAGTCCGTTCAGTGTAATCTATAACAACAATTTGGATGGTAATGTGGTCAAAAGGATCAGCAATCTTGCCACTGACTTCAGGAGTGTGGGTGTAATGGACAGCGAGGAAGGCTACCAGTGCTTGCAGTGGGACCTGGACCACCTGAGAAAAGGGGCTGAGAAAGGGCAGATAGAATTTATTGCAGATGGGTGTGAGATGCTGAAACCAGGATAAGAATCACATAGTGAATGTTAGGGCTCTGAAGTGTACGGTAGAACCACGACCTGGGAATACAGATCCACATTTGCTTGAAAGGAGTGTCAGAGGTCGATACAGTTGAAAAGAGAGATTTAGGTACATTGGCTTTCATAAATCAGGGCATTAAGTAAGGAGTTGGGATATTATGTTGAAGTTGTAAAAGATGTCAGTGAAGCTGATTTCAAAGTAATGTGTGCACTTCTGGTTACCTACCGATAGGAAAGATATCAATAAACTTAACAGAGTGCAGAGAAAATTTACAAGGATGTTGCTGGGAATTGAGTACCTGAGTTACAGGGAGAGTTTGAATAAATTAGGAATTTATTCTCTGGTCTCTTTATTGGGAATGGTGAAATAATTAAGATGAATCTGAGGGGGATCTTCACTCAGAAGGTGGTGTGAGTGGAATGGAAGTGGTAGATGCAAATACCATTGTAACATTTAGGAAAAGTTTGGATAGGTGGATGAGATGAGAGAGGTCTGGAGGGCTGTGGTCTGGGTGCAGAGAGCTGGGAACGAGGCAGAGGAGCAGGCTGGCATGGACTAGATGGGCCGAAGTTCCGGTTTCTATGCTCCATGACTCTATGACCAACAACCCCCCTCCATACAATGAATGTCAATGTGCCATTTGCCTTCCTGCAGTCTGAGATAAACACCCCACAGTGGACCAATGTGACTACACACTTGCACCTGTATATAAACTTCTTTGTGTCTTAAAATTCTCTCTAATTCCCTTCTCCATTACAGACACTCCCCTTTACTGACCCATAGCCAACCGCACCGGGGGTTTATCCTGTGTCCACTCCCCCTCTAATGTCTGCTGTCCATTACAGATGATCTGCACCTTCCACTCCACAATACTGACCCATTATAAACCTGGCAACAGTAATCCTGTGACTATTTCCTCTCCAGCACCTGTGTCCATTCCTGTTCCTCTGCTCAATACTGACCCATCACTGTGGTTGTCCTCTAACTGACTCACTGACTGGGAACAATAGGCTCTTCATTGCAGAGGCTCAGGATACATGACGTTTGTTTGTTTGCTTTGCGTACTTTTTCATTACATACATCAACTGTTCCACCGCCCAGTTCTGGTTTCATTGCTTCGAGAAGCCAGTGTGGAAAGTAGTCGTTGACCCGTCGCTGCGTCTGACACCACTCACAGCAGAGAGTGAGGAGGTTGTAGGTGGTCCCATCTCCCTCAAGTTCACACAGTAACACCACATCGGGAGTCACACGTGAGCAGACATCCCCGAACAGAAAATTTGTCGTGTGTGTGTGTTGCTGAGGGAGTGTGGTGAGGGGTGTGGGGGGGGGGAGGAGAAAGACAGCGTGTAAATAAATGAAGGCAGAAGGAGCTTATCATCACGTCTATCTGTGAGGTTTCAGGAAGGATTTCTACCGGCTCAGAAACGGAGATCTCACTGTATGAGAGGCACCAGTAAGTAAGAGAAGGAGATAGAAACATAGAAATATAGAAAGCCTACAACACAATACAGGCCCTTCAGTCCACAAAGTTGTGCCGAACATGTCCCTACCTTAGAAATTACTAGGCTTACCTATAGCCCTCTATTTTACTAAGCTCCACGTACCTATGTAAAAGCCTCTTAAAAGGCCCTTTCGTATCCGCCTCCACTACCATTGCTGGCAGCCCATTCCACGCAATCACCACCCTGAGTAAAAAACTTACCCCTGACATCTCCTCTTACTTACTCCCCAGCACCTTAAACCTGTGTCCTCTTGTGGTAACCATTTTAGCCCTGGAAAAAACCCTCTGACTATCCACACAATCAATGCCTCTCATCATCTTGTACATCTCTATCAGGTCACCTCTCATCCTCCGTCGCTGCAAGGAGAAAATTTCAAGTTCAATCTACTCTGATAAGGCATGCTCCTCAATAAGGCAACAACCTTGTAGATCTTCTCTGTTCCTTTTCTGTGGCTTTCACATCCTTCCTGTAGTGAAGCGACCAGTACTGAGCATAGCATTCCAAATGGGGTCGGATGAGGGTCCTATATAGCTTCAACGTTACCTGACGGCTTCTAAATTCAGTTCCACGATCGATGAAGGCCAAAACACCATATGCCTTCTTCACCACAGATGTTGCCTCTGTCTGTGGAATCTCAGTGAGGGAGATGTGGGTGGAGTTTGTTAAATGTGCTCAAGAAGGTTTCCTGCCGTAATATGTAGACACTTCAACTGGAGGAGAGGCTGTACTTGTTCTGTTACTGGGAAATGTCAACTGTCAGAACTCTCCGTAGGAGAAAATGTTTCAGTGATCAGAAATGTAGTGATCACAAATCTGTCTCCTTCACTGTAGCGCTGGTGTGATGAACCCTTAGGTTTATCTTGCCGTGGACTGTTATGTTAAGACGTCTGCTGCTGGCTGTCTCAGCTCTTGTTTAACTGACTAAGAGCGAGAGGGGCGGAATTACTTGACTCTGCAGCTTGTTTTGATTTAAGGAAGGACACTGACTCACACACAGTCAGTCGCATTTGGAGTCAGACAATGGAAGGAAGCCAGTGACTCAGGGGTCACTGGTTGGAACTTTCGAGTGCCCACAAGGCTGGGTTGAGCATCGACCCAGCACATCCATAAGTGGTTATCACGTTGTGTGATTGGGGCACCCATGTGGAATCTACTTATGTGTTAACAGTAGTTCCCTTTGAAGACAGTAGCCCTGCGATAAGCTACTATTTGTAAGTGGATTTGGAACGACGATGGATAAAACCCTTGGCGATTGTTAGCCTGCTTTACCACTGTGAAACCTATGGAATACGACTTAAATGCTTCCTCTCGACATTCATCTTGGATTGCAAATCTGACTCTCACATCATTTAACTTTCATACCATACCATCTCACGATTTTAAGCCTGAAGCCCCACCCCCACCCCTCACCGAGCTCAATGGTTTGGGAGTTATATTTACACGTAAGTATACTCATAGCACTGTTAACTTTTGATTATTCTTGTTTAAGTTGCTATATTAAGTAGTGTTACGTACCCCGTAACTGGGTGTCTTACCAGCAAAGATAGAAGTATCCGTTGGAGTCTGGTACTATTTTCAAAACAGTGTTTATTAGTAAAATATACAAATCAATGTCAACAATGCAAAGATACAGATAATACACGTTAGCAATACTAAACCTATAAGTGTGGGCATAATAATAATCAATAATAAACAAGCTCTATCGATGCCTAGGGGATAATTAATTTTCATATGTGAAATTAAAGTTCAGTTCCGTTCATACAGGCTGAGGTAGGTGTTGGTCGATGTATTGTAATTGTTGGAGAGAGAGAGAGAGAAAGAGGAAACACTGCCATCCAGTCAAACCTTCCTTTAAGTTCTTGATCCGTCGATGTGTTGTTGTGGCCATTCAGGTATGACCCCTCTCGCCTTTTGCTAGACCGTTCTTCTATGGTGGACTCGTCACCCAGGCAAGGGTGGACACACACACAAGCCCTCACCGGCCTCGCTATAAACACTGTGAGTTAAAATTGACCGATCCTTCGTTCGGTCTCCGATGCCCCACACCTTCTCGTGGGTTCCAACACTTAAGCAGTGCTCACTAGTGTGTCTCCTGGTGTGTCTGAGGGGTGTCTCCCCAGACCTTACTTTTATCCCTACTCACGGGGTCTCAGGTGTCAATCAGTTTTGAATGGCATAGCCCATCAAACCAGCCCACTCCAGTTGTCCACTGAGGAATTTTAATGAACAGGATAGTCCCAAGTAAACAATCCTTCTCCGAAGCCATAAGTCTTTCAGGAATCATAATATGGTGGAACAACAAGTCTCTTTCTCCCTGTGTTATCTCTCCCTAATCTGAAGCAAATGTTTCAGTCCCAGTATGTTTTTGTTCCATCTCTTTCTCTCTCATTAGCAGCCTGGCAACAGTAACGGCTTGTAATTCTCCCAGGGGAGGGGACATGGGCAACGCTGCACCCTTCTGCCCATCAGAGTTGTTCATCCTTCGTAACACCCCCATCCTTCTAGGAATTTTCACCAAAGGGGAAAATTAACTAGAACAGCGTTTTACAGGTTACAGAGTTTAGTTAAAATACAGAAGTGTTCTTAACTATAAAGCAATACAGATATACCTTCACATAGTATCTAGATAAACAGTCAGCGATTATATTGTCACTTCCTTTAATATGTTGTATCTTAATATCTTGTATTTTAATAAATTCATGTAGCATCAGACTCCAATTTAATAACTGCCTATTTTTTCCCTTTTTGTCAGCAAAAAAAAGGTACTAAATGGCTGTGATCTTAGCTTAAGTGTATATTACAAAATGTGAACTAATACAGGTGTGATTATACTGTAGTACATTACAAAAGTTTGTGCAAATACTAATCTCTATTTTACTTTTAAACTTACCAGTCAACAGTCATGGTGTTTTTTTATCTTTCACATGCTTTGTCAAATTCCCTCAAAACCAGATCCTGTGGCATTTTGTCAACCCTTGTCCCTTTTCCATTTAACTCTCACATGGCTAGCTTGCTCACCAGTGCGGAATAGGCTCTCACATACTCCTTTCATAGGAGATATCTTATCACCAATGTTTTCTAAACTTAGCCCATTTACTGAACTTCCACATAATTCTTTATTTTTGAGCAAGTCATTAATTTTATCTTCAGGACTTCATTCTATTAGCTTTCAGTTTAACATCTGCAAGTTGTTTACCCTTAAATTTCCAAACAAACTGTAATTGATTCACAGGCACCTTGATAATAAGCCATTGTTCCTTCAGCGTGGTTACTGCTTCTAAAACCAATTCAGACTAAATTTTCTTTATTCAATTTAGGAACTACACTTTTCCCTGCAATAATATTCACATCACCACCTTTCATCTCCTCACTAGCTTTTAACACAAACAACTGAGAACTCTCACTTTCCACTAGTACCAATGTTAGCCCTTTCTTCACTGAACCAAGTCCATCTGACCCAAAAGAACTGCATTCCTTTTCAACTAAATCAGATACCTCAGACTTTTCCTGAGTTTCAACTCTAGGTTCAGTACCCTGTGACTCCACAGGTACATTAACAATCTGAACACACTCAAACGGGACATCTACCTCTTCCAGGCTTTCCATACCAGTCCCTTTTCCAAATTCTAAGTTCCCCTGATCCTCCCAGTTACTCTCTGGGCAACTCCCATCCGTAGTAAACTCAACTCTGCGGGTTAAAACAACTTCATCTGCTAACCTAGCAGACTCCTTCAAGGTATTGGCATCTTTTTCAGCTAGGACTGCCCTTATATCATTATCGGGAACACATCTAAATTTTTCAACTTCAAACTGCTCTGTCAAGCCAGACAGATCATCCATGTCCAACCCTGGACCTTCTAACTGCCGTATCTGTTTCTCATCTTTATTCTGTGCCTCTATACATTCTGTCTTGGCTAAGGGTAGGTCTACCTCCTCTCCTTTACTCTCTTTCACCTCACTGTTCTCCGTTTTATCATCCCCTAACCCCTCTTGGTACGGGGTCGGTAAAAACGTCTCAGCCAAATCAACACCGGACTCATTTAAACTGTCCTCTTTCTCAGCCGCCTTTCTCGACATGCTACAAGTAATTGCGCATGCGGGAGAGATCTTAGAATCTAGGGGCGGGTCCTCAGCACTCACAGGCTTGCTTGTTAATTTCACTGCTGAACACACGTCACCAGCTGCTAAATCATTACGAAGAAGGACGTCCACGCCGTCTCTCGGTAATTCCGACTTACTTCGACTGGTCCAGATAACAGGTCACATTTTAAAATGATCTTGTGCAAAGGTACAGCTTCTGTCCCTTTTCCTATACCTCTTAAAACTACCTCTCCAGTCTCAGGACCGATCTAACAGCTTACTTAGGATCAATGACTAGGTGGGAGGAAACAGTCTATCCAAAGTGTCCCAAAAAACCCATGTGTCTCTACAGATACCTGGATGACATCTGGGGAGTGTGGACACACTCAGAGGGGGAGCTGGAGGAATTTATTCAAATCCTAAACACTAATGGATGGATGCATCCATTAAGGTTAAAGCCACAACCAATAGAGAGAAGATTGACTTCCTGGACACTACAGTGTTTAAATTAGCACCAGAAAATGGCAATCAGAAAATAGCTACCAAGGTATTCTTTAAAACCACGGACACACACACCCTCCTACACACAGGGAGCCACCACCCTAAACACACCTTCAGAGGCATTGTCAAAGGACAGCTGACCCGGTTTCACCGCATTTGCACGAGGGAGGAGGACTTCCAGCAGGCCACAACCATTCTCTTCTCTGCACTTAGACAGAGGCTACAGCAGAAGGAGACTTAGGCACATTAAATCTGGCTTTCTGAAAAGTATCACAAATCACCGACCACAGAACATCACAACACGGAAGCTACCCTTAATAACGGGATACAGTGGTATGGCAGTGAATATTCACAGGACGGTCAAAACACGCTTTGAAGGACTGAAAGCGGAAGCGGGGACACTGGGACAATACACCATTGTCTCAGCCTTCAAAAGGGGTAGGAATCTGAAAGACATACTAGTCAGTACCAAAGTACAAGCAGTGCCAAACTGTGAGGTGGGAAATTGCAGGGCATGCATATACCTGGGAATTTCAAAAAGCATACACAACAGAGCCACAGGAAAGTGGGCCGAGATAGAGCAGAGGATAACCTGTGAACAAAAGAATGTAGTATATGCAATCCAGTGCACACAATGCCATATTATATACGTAGGGGAGATGGGCAACAGCCTGAGAACCAGACCCACGGGACACCTCAGTAACATCAGAAGGGGTAACCAAAACAGACCGGTTAGCAGACACTTCCAGGAACATGGGGCGTACTTCTTAAAAATATTAGGCCTGGAAACCAACATAAACTGGACAAACGCCCAAAGAAAAAGAGCAGAGAGGAGATGGATTGAAACACTGCAGACTTATTCTCCGCACGGCCTGAATGAGGCCTAAAAAGTTAGGCTGCCCTGGAATTAAATCCTTAGAAATAGCATGACCCACCCAATTACATGCCTTTCATTATCTGGTCCAGCGGTAATACACACGCCAAGCCTGATCACCTTGGCGGGGCCATCTCAGGGGAGGGTGTCTAATGAATAAAGGCCTGAAACACCCGACGATCCGAGAGTGCATTACTGATGATGTGTCCCAGGACACGATAATGAAAGGCATCGACCAGATTAACCTGACTTCCCCATACAAGCCGAGCTGGCATAGCAGCTCATATTTCAAGCTCTGCAGCCTAAACCCTTCCAATCAAACATAAACATCCACCAGCCCTACCCTAAAGTCCAAAAGGGGCACACCCCCCCACAAACCTTAGGCACATCCCAGTTAGCCCGGACCTCAGCCCCACAAACCCTAAGCACACCCCGATTAACCCTTGCGAAACCCCCACAAGCCCAATATACACATCCGCCAGATATATACCCACCAGCCCGACACACAAACCTAATCCTAAGGTCCAAAAGGGGCACGCAGCCCCACAAAATCTAAGCACACCCCGATTAATCCTTCCTAAACCCCCACAAACCGGATCCCGATTAACCCTGGCTTCAGCCCCACAAACCCTAAGCAAACCCCGATTAACTCTCGCTAAACCCCACAAACCCAATATATACATCCACCAGCCCAACACTCAAACCTAACTCTAAAGTCCAAAAGGGGCACACACCCCCACAAACCCTAAGCACTTCCCGACTAGCCCTGGCTCCAGCCCCACAAACCCTAAGCACACCCCGATTGACCCCTGCTAAACCCCCACATACCCGATATATACCTCCACCAGCCCAGGACACAAACCTAATCCTAAAGTCCAAAAGGGACACACACCCCCACAAACCCTAGGCACTCCCCGATTAACCCTGGCTTTGGCCCCACAAACCCTAAGCACACCCCTATTAAACCTTGCTAAACCCCACAAACTGGATATCCTATGTCAAGGGGAACAAGATTCAACAAAGGCAAGTATTGGACCTGGTTAATGAAAGCGTGGGCCAGATCAAAGTGGCAGGGTCACGTGAAACTGAATCTCAAATGGCGAGAGCAAAAATCACAAGGGGGCTAATTAGCCCACTGCCCGCATAATCGCAACCTTACTTAGGATCCATGACTGATCAGCCCCAGTATCTCTCCAGATTCTCACTGGAACTGGGGTCTCTCCTTCTTTCACAGACACCGTCCCTTCTGAAGTAAATTTCTCACGCCCCTCTCATACTCTATTTACCTTTGCCTTGCTCGTCGATTTGCTGATCAGCTCAATACACCCTGTAGGGACTGCCGTTTTCCCTTTTCCTGTCTCCTTCTTCGGAGCAAAGCACTTAGATGCAATATGACCAACCTTTCCACAATTATAACAGGTCAATCCAGGAACCTTCCTGCCAGCCTGCTCCTCCTCCTTACCTTTACCACTAGCTCCCGGCTTATTCTCTACCTCAGCCGGTAGACTTCCTTTACCGTCCCTACTGCCTTTCTGGTATCTCTTATTTGAGGAAAACTTTGTCTTGTGGGTTAGGGCATATTCATCTGCGAACCTGGCAAATTCCGAAACAGACTTATTCGTATTTTCGTTCAGATACATCCTGATATTATCCGAAACACAACCTTTAAATTCCTCAATCAGAATTAACCCTCTGAAACAATGGAAATCCTCCTCCACCTTTTCTGCAGCACACCAACGATCCAAGAGCACACCCTTTTCATAGGCAAACTCTGCATACGTCTGATTCCACAGTTTCTTTAAATCTCTGAACTTCTGTCTATATGCCTCAGGTACCAACTCGTAGGCCCGAAGGATAGCCTGCTTTACTTCCTCATAATCCTCAGACTCCCCCTCGGACAACGCCACATATGCCCGTTGAGCCTTCCCTTTTAATACACTTTGTAACAACGCCACCCACTGATCTCTGGGCCACTTCTGATTCACTGCTGCCTTTTCAAAATGCAAGAAGTAACTATCAACATCTGTCTTCTCGAACGGAGGTATTAACCTAAACTCCCTACTAACATTAAACTTCTCCTTTCGGTCTGCCCCGTTACCCACATGTTGCCAATTCTCCCTCTCGAACTACCGTTGTTCCATCCGCCTTTCAGCTTCCTCTTTCCTCCTTTCAACTTTCCTTTCTTCCTCCTCTGTTTCCAGCTGTTTTAACCTAAGTTCATGCTCCCTCTGCTTCTCCTTCTCAACCAACTCGGCTCTTTCTTTCCCCTTTTCACCTCAAACTCCTTTAGCAGGATCTCATACTCCATTTTCCTCTTCTCCGTCTCCAACCTTATTTTTTCCATCTCTAACTGAGCCACCCCAGCAACTGATTTCTTTTCAGGGAACAGGTTCAAAGCATCAGGTGTGGACACATCCTCGGATATATAATACTGGGCTATGGCCCTTTGTATCTCCCACTTTTCTATTGACGACTTTACCTCGGAGATATCTAATCGTTTCGCAACCTCCACCAAGTCCGTCTTTGCGGCACCCCCTAGCGCCTTCAAAGTCGGCTTTCCTAGAAATTTGTCTATTTCCATCTCTGCTGGTTTTCCGTCTGGTTACCCACGCAACCAGATCAAATGATAGACTTATAGCCCGATTCACTGGCCCCCCTATGTGGTATCAAGTCTACAGACGAGGCTCCAATTTGTTACGTACCCCGTAACTGGGTGTCTTACCAGCAAAGATAGAAGTATCCGTTGCAGTCTGGTACAATTTTCAAAACAGTGTTTATTAGTAAAATATACAAATCAATATCAACAATGCAAATATACAGATAATACACGTTAGCAATACAAAACCTAATAGTGTGGGTATAATAATAATCAATAATAAACAAGCTCTATCGATGTCTCGGGGATAATGAATTGTCATATGTGAAATTAAAGTTCAGTTCAGTCCATACAGGCTGAGGTAGTTGTTGGTCGATGTGTTGTAATTGTTGGAGAGAGAGAGAGAGAGAGAGAGAGAGAGAGAGAGAGAGAGAGAGAGAGAGAGCAAACAGTGACAGCCCGCCAAACCTTCCTTTAAGTTCTTGATCGGTCGATGTGTTGTTGTGGCCATTCAGGTATGACCCCACTGTCCTTTAGCTAGACCGTTCTTCTATGGTGGATTCGTCACCCAGGCAAGGGTGGACACACACACAAGCCCTCACCGGCCTCGCTATAAACACTGTGAGTTAAAATTGACCGATCCTTCGATCCGTCTCCGATGTCCTCAACTTTTCTCGTGGGTTCCAACACTTAAGCAGTGCTCACTAGTGTGTCTCTTGGTGCGTCTGAGGGGTGTCTCCCCAGACCTCACTTTTATCCCTACTCACGGGGTCTCAGGTGTCAATCAGTTTTGATTGGCTTAGCCCATCAAACCAGCCCACTCCGGCTGTCCACTGAGGAATTTTAATGAACAGCATAGTACCAAGTAAACAATCCTTCTCCGAAACAATAAGTCTTTCAGGAATCATAATATGGTGGAACAACAAGTCTCTTTCTCCCTGTGTTATCTCTCCCTTATCTGAAGCAAATGTTTCAGTCCCAGTATGTTTTTGTTCCATCTCTTTCTCTCTCATTAGCAGCCTGGCAACAGTAACGGCTTGTAATTCTCCCAGGGGAGGGGACATGGGCAACCCTGCATCCTTCTGCCCATCAGAGTTGTTCATCCTTCATAACAGTACATGCTAAAAAAGATAGTGGTTTTAATATCAAAATCAGACTCCAGCCGTGGTCTATTACTGCTGGTTCATTTAAACCATTACGGGTACGTAACACCGGAGAGGGATTGGAACAGACGATTTGCAGGAGGGGGAAATATGATGTTATTAGGCAGAAACTTGGGAGCATAAATTTGGAACATATCTTCAGTGAAATGCACCGCAGATATGTGGCAAATGCTCCTGAAATATTTGGATGGATTTCTGCAAAGATCCATTTCACTGAGACAGGGAAGTGATGGTAGGATAAAAGAACCATGGTGTACAAAGGATGTAGAAAATCTAATTAAGGAAAGAAAAGATTATGAATGGTCCAAGAAAGTACGTGTGGTTAGAGCTCCAGAAAGTTACAAGATTGACAGGAAGGAGCATAACAAAGAAATTCGGAGAGCTAGAAGGGGTCATGAAGAGGCCTTGGTGAGCAGGATTCAGGGCAACCCCAAGGCATTCTACAAGTATGTGAAGAGCAAGAGGCTGAGCCGTGTGGGAATAGGACAAATCAGGTGCGATAGTGGAAACGTGTGCATGGAGTATGAGGAGGTAGTGGAGGTACTTAACGAATACTTTGTTTCAGTATTCACCAGTGAAAAGGAACTTGACAGATATGGGGATGACATACAGTGGACTGAACCGTTTGAACATATAAACATTAAGAAAGAGGATATGCTGGAGCTTTTGAAAAACATTAATTTAGAGAAGTCGCGGTACAAGTCGCGGACGAGAATGGGAAGAGAGGTAGGAGATTGCTGAGAATCTTTGCACCATGAATAGAGACGGGATTGGGGGGTTGGAAATGTTGTTCCCTTATTCAAGAAAGGGAGTAGAGATAACCCAGGAAATGATAGACTGGAGAGCCTTACTTCAGTACTGAACAAGTTGGCGTAGAAGATTTTAAGAGGCAGGAGTTAATGAGCATTTGGGGAGACATAATTTGGTTAGGTATAGCCAGCATGGCTTCGTCGAGGGCAGGTCATGCCTTACGAGCCTAATTGCATTATTTGAAGAAGTAACAAAACACACACATGAAGGTAGAGTGGTGGATGTAGTGTAGATGGATGAAAGGAATCCAAGGAGGCCTTGCTTTATAGATCGAGGACTGGCTTGCCCAGAGAAGGCAAAATGTTGTTGTACATGGTTCATATTCTGCATGGAGGTTGATGACCAGTGGTCTTCGGCTGGGACCTGTTCCACGACCCCTCCTATTGTAATTTTTATAGATGACCTGGATGAAGAAGTAGAAGGGTGGATTTGTCTACTGATGACACAAGCGTTGGGGTGCTGTTGATAGTCTGGAGAGTTATCAGAGGTTTCAGCAGGACAATGATAATGTGCAGAACTGGGTTGAGAAGTGGCGTATGGAGTTCAGCCCAGATAAGTGTGAATTGGTAAGACTCAACAGTGTAGAGGATCAGAGAAATTTTGGGTCCATGTCCATCGGACACTAAAAGCCGATGCGCAGGTTGACAGTATTGTTCAGAAGGCGTATGGTGCCTTCATCAACCGTGGGATTGAGTTCAAGAGCCATGAAGTAAAGTTAAAGCTGTACCTTGGTCAGACCCCACTTGGAGTACTGTGTTCAGGTCTGGTCACCTCACTGCAGGAAGGCTGTGGATACTGTAGAGAGAGTGCAGATGATATCCACAAAGGCTTTGCCTGGATTGGAGAGCGTGCCTTTTGGAAATAGTTTGAATGAACTTGACCTTTTCCACGGAGCGACGGAGGATGAGAGGGGAACTGATCGAGGTGTACAAATGATGAGAGGCAATGATCGTGTGTATAACCCAAGGTCTTTACCCAGGGCTGAAATAGCGGTTTTTTAAGAGACACAGATAGGTACATGGAAGTTAGTAAAATAGAGGGTTACGCTGTAAGGTAATTCAAGCCAGTTTCTTGAGTAGGTTACATTTTCGGCACAACATTCCTGGCCGAATAGCCTGTATAGTGCTGTAGATGGGACCTGCCTTACGCCATCCACTTTTCCGTTCCCCTCCCTCCTCATTGCCCCCTTCTCCTCTCTCCCTCCTCCCTCCCTTCTCGCTCAACACTTCTCTGGCTCCTCTATCTGAGTATACGAAAATCTATTTTTCCTAGTGATCTAAAGAGCAAAAGTGAAGTGATACTGGATGTAATGGGGGTAGAAGCACATGACAGGTTATTTCGATAAGTATCTTGCACAAGTTTTAACGAAGTTACCTGCAGTTCACTAGAAATAAGAGAGTGTCGAGGTTGGAGGGGCGTAATTGAGTGTAGTTACTATCACTAACGAGAACGTGATTGGGAAGCTGAAAGGTCTGAAGGTATTTAAGTCACCTGGACTGATGCACAACACCCCCGATTTCTGAAAAATATAGTTAGTGAGGTTGTGGAGGCATTGCTAGAGTCCTTTGTGAATCACTCTGATCTGGGATGGGTCCTGAGGACTGGGAAATTGCAGATGTCAGTCTACTCCTTAAGAAGGGAGGGAGGCAAAAATAGGAAATTAGCAGCCAGTTAGTCTGATTTCCTGGTTAGGAAATTGTTGGAGGATGAGGCTTCGGGATGCATGATAAGATACGGCAAAGCCCGCATGATTTCCCTGATGCGAAACCTTGCCTCATTAATCCGTTGCAAATTTGTTTGAGGAAATAACAGTCAGTAACAGACAATGGAGAGCCAGTGGATACTGTTTGCTTGGATTTTCAGAAGGCATTTGACAAGGTGCTGCAGCCTGGATTAATATATTTAAGTCTGGTGGCCCTATCAGAAGAAGGGTGTCCAGGCTTTGCCGCGGGTGCAGAAGACGTCAACCCGGATGCTGCCTGTATTAGAGGGCATGTGGGATAACAAGATCTTGGACAATCTGGGCTTGCTTTCTCTGGAGCGGAGGAAGCTGAGAATAGATCTGATGGAGGTTTATAATATATAAGACAGACGGTATCTGTTACTCCAGGGTTGAAATGACAAGTAAAAGAAGGCATATATGCAGACTGAGATGGGGGTAATTGCAAAGGACATGTTTGTTTTACACAGACAGTGGTGGTTACGAGAACTGCTCTGCCTTGGATGGTGGTTGAGACAGGAGAATTGGGTGTTGCTAAGAGAGGTTAAAATAGGCACGCAAATTTACGGTGAGTGGAAGACGATTTAGGGAATCTGTTCCATTTTAACGAGAAGTGGTTTGTGAGAGGAATGCCCTGCGGCGAGTGGTGATTGAGAGAGATACATTAGTGAATTTTACGAGACTATCAGACCGGCAAAGGATGCTAGAAAAAAGCAGGGTTATGGGCTGTGCAGCGGGGATGTGTGGGACAGAGTCTGCGCACGGGGCAGCTGATGCAAGGAGAGCACGCGCGAGTGGTGGGGTACAAGGAGTGCGCACAGGCAGTCGGGCGGTAGAGTCCAGGCAGTGGGAACGAGCAGTAGGTCAGTTTAGCAGGAGTTGGAGGGGGTGGGAGCATCCCACTAGACCTCACTCAGCCTGGAGGTTATACGCTGCTGTGCTAGTCTGAGAGGCAAGGGGGAAGGTAAGTGAGTGGGAGGGTGAAGTAAGAAGCTGAGAGGTGATAGGTGGAGCCAGGCGAGGGGGAAGGTAAGTGAGTGGGAGGGTGAAGTAAGAAGCTGAGAGGTGATAGGTGGAGCCAGGCGAGGGGGAAGGTAAGTGAGTGGGAGGGTGAAGTAAGAAGCTGAGAGGTGATAGGTGGAGCCAGGCGAGGGGGAAGGTAAGTGAGTGGGAGGGTGAAGTAAGAAGCTGAGAGGTGATAGGTGGAGCCAGGCGAGGGGGAAGGTAAGTGAGTGGGAGGGTGAACTGAGAAGCTGGGAAGTGATAGGTGGAAAAGGTAAAGGGCTGAAGAGACCCGAAAAATTGTCTCTTTATTTCTCAACAAGTATCTTGAGCCTGTCTTTACTGTGGAAGTTACCAGCAGGAGAGTGTCGGGGTGGGGGTTGTGGGAGACGTAATTGAGTGTACTAACTATTATTAACGAGAAGGTAATTGGGAAGCTGGAAGGTCTGAAGGTATTTAAGTCACCTGGAGTGATGCACAACACCCCCGATTTCCGAAAAAAATATAGTTAGTGAGGTTGTGGAATCACTCGTACCTGGAATGATTCCTGAGGACTCGGATATTGCAGGTGTCACTCTACTCCTTAATAAGGGAGGGAGGCAAAAATAGGAAATTAGCAGCCAGTTGGTCTGATTTCCTGTTTGGGAAATCGTTGCAGGGTCAGGCTTCGGGTCAATGATAAAATAGGCCTAAGCCCGCATGGTTTCCCTAATGGGAAATCTTGACTCACAAATCAGTTGCAATTATGTTTGAGGAAATAACAGTCAGTGACAGACAAAGGAGAGTCAGTGGATAGTATTTACTTGGATTTTCAGAAGGCATTTGACAAGGTGCTGCACCCTGGAGTGATACATTTAACTCTGGTGACCCCATCAGAATAACAAGATAACAAGATAACAAGTGGGATAACAAGAGCTTGGACAAACTGGGCTTGCTTTCTCTGGAGCGGAGGAAGCTGAGAGTAGATCTAACGGAGGTTTATAATATATAAGACAATCGGTATCTTTTTCCCAGGGTTGAAATGTCATGTAATAGAGGGCATATATGCAGACTGAGATGGGGGTAATTGCAAAGGACATGTTTGTTTTACACAGACAGTGGTGGTTACGAGAACTGCTCTGCCTTGGATGGTGGTTGAGACAGGAGAATTGGGTGTTGCTAAGAGAGGTTAAAATAGGCACGCAAATTTACGGTGAGTGGAAGACGATTTAGGGAATCTGTTCCATTTTAACGAGAAGTGGTTTGTGAGAGGAATGCCCTGCGGCGAGTGGTGATTGAGAGAGATACATTAGTGAAGTTTACGAGACTGTCAGACCGGCAAAGGATGCTAGAAAAAAGCAGGGTTATGGGCTGTGCAGCGGGGATGTGTGGGACAGAGTCTGCGCACGGGGCAGCTGATGCAAGGAGAGCACGCGCGAGTGGTGGGGTACAAGGAGTGCGCACAGGCAGTGGGGCGGTAGAGTCCAGGCAGTGGGAACGAGCAGTAGGTCAGTTTAGCAGGAGTTGGAGGGGGTGGGAGCATCCCACTAGACCTCACTCAGCCTGGAGGTTATACGCTGCTGTGCTAGTCTGAGAGGCAAGGGGGAAGGTAAGTGAGTGGGAGGGTGAAGTAAGAAGCTGAGAGGTGATAGGTGGAGCCAGGCGAGGGGGAAGGTAAGTGAGTGGGAGGGTGAAGTAAGAAGCTGAGAGGTGATAGGTGGAGCCAGGCGAGGGGGAAGGTAAGTGAGTGGGAGGGTGAAGTAAGAAGCTGAGAGGTGATAGGTGGAGCCAGGCGAGGGGGAAGGTAAGTGAGTGGGAGGGTGAACTGAGAAGCTGGGAAGTGATAGGTGGAAAAGGTAAAGGGCTGAAGAGACCCGAAAAATTGTCTCTTTATTTCTCAACAAGTATCTTGAGCCTGTCTTTACTGTGGAAGTTACCAGCAGGAGAGTGTCGGGGTGGGGGTTGTGGGAGTTACAGCGTTTTTTTTAATTTCATGACAAACGTAAATTACACAAAGTGCGATGTACTAACGAGAGGGAATAGATGAGCTGCACCTGATTTACTAACAGTCACATACAATTAATTGGCAGCCGACAATAAGTTACAGGATGAATAATCAGTCCTGTTTCTCACCATCACTCTACATTGGGGCACCGATGATTGTAAAATTACTCTTCAGGGCAGTGTTCGAGATCACCGCAGGTCCAGGGTCACTACCGAGGTAGATGTCTATTTATCATCATTAACATCATTCTATCTCCACATAGCAAATAATGTACCGTCATTAGCAAAGGGAGCAAAATAATCCTCTCCATGGATAATCCCACCCCGGAACACTGGCCCCACACGTGGACTCTTCCTGTCTGCCACAGGGTGTCACTCCGCCGCGGGCAACCGGCGTAAGAAACGTCGCTGACATGAAGGGCAATTCTAACTGTGGAAACGCCTCTGACATCACACAGAGCTCAGCTGGGGACAAGATCCGTTAATAATGTTGCGAATTAACCCTGGGGCGCAGGCATTAAAGGGCAAGGTGGCTGTTAAAGGAAAGGGTGGGAAATCGGCCAAAATGTTCGCACATTCAGATTCTCACAGGATCACGGTGAGTCCGGGTCTTGGACTGTCCAGAGGCCAGAGTTCCTTCTTCCCGATACGACTGAATCCGTTCCCATCCAGCCTTCAACAGATGGAAGAATAAAAAGGAAACAAACAGTTTACAAAGCAGTGTCAGTAACAGGGGGCTGGAGTTAATGTTTCAACAACACTCACAGACAAATATCACTAGAAACCCCACAGATCGACCGATTATTTTATCACATGGAACATTAACACAAACACTCACTTGATTTGCTTCAGACTCCGGAGGGTCTGTATGAGGCGGCGGAGAGCGGGGACAGATCGGTCGGTGAGCGAGTTTAATCCCAGGTTCAGATCCATCAGTGATTGTTTTTTCCTGAGGGCGGAGATGAGTTCCTGGGCACCAGAATCGGTGAGACCGACAAACCACAGCCTGGAGATGAGAGAGGGTGAGGGTGAAGGACTCAGAAAGACTGGACATGGTACAAATCGCCAGTGTTTATCGATAACACGATTGCTTATCACATTGATGTTCAGTGTCAGACACCCATTGACTCTAAACACAATCTCCAACGTCTGGTACTTACCCCAATTTCGTTATTTTACATTCCCGGCTACTGAAAGCCGTGGACAGCAGTTTCACTCCTGTATCTCCTAAGTCATTACTGCCTAGGTCCAGCTCCGTCAGTGATCGGATTGCACTGAGAGGGGAGACGAGATCTTCCACACCAGAATCTGTGAGACCGGCATTCCACAGCCTGGAGATGAGAGAGAGTGAGGGTGAAGACCCGGAGACACACGGGAGAGTACAAATCCCCAATGTTCATCAATAACACGATGTCTGATCACATTAATGTAACCTATCAGACATTCAGTGACTGTAAACACAATCTCCCACAGTCTGGTACTTACCCCAGTCTCTGTATTTTACACTCCGGGTTCTTCAGAGCCTTGGACACCAATTTCGCTCCTGAATCTCCCAGTTTATTCTCCAACAAGTCCAGGTCCGTCGGTGATCGGTTTGGACTGAGAGTGGAGATGAGATCCTCGACACCAGAATCTCTGAGACTGACGTCGTTCAGCCTGGAGATGAGAGAGAGTGAGGGTGAAGGACCCAGAGAGACAGGAGACGGCACAAACCCCCTCTGTTTATCAGTAACACAATTACCGATCACAGTAATGTTCAGTCTCAAACACCCAGTGACTGTAGACATAGTATTGTAGTTGATACTCTGGGTTCCTCAGAGCCTCAGACACCAGCTTCACTCCTGAATCTCCCAGGTCATTCTCCACAGTCTAAGCACAAACAGACAAATTGATGAACTGAGTGATTCAGATCGTGGGTCTGAGGGAATTTCATCACTTGGATACTTCAGGAAAAATTAATCCTTTCAGTAAATCACTGATCAGATTTCCCATCACTGTCATTGTCCCTCGGTGCGCGGCTGTAGGGTATTCACCAAATGTCAGTAACTTAAACTGTCAGTGTAAGCCGGTAAACTCTCCATATTCTGTCTCACTCAGAAAAATGTTCCTGATGTGAGACGGTCGGAAGGGGCAGAGTTGATAGGTGGGAGAAAGTCCCACAGTGAGGACAAGTTTGGCAAAATATCCATGGGAGATGGCGGAAGAGACCCGCACCGGAGGATAAGGGGAGAAGGGTTCTGACAGGAGGGGGTGAGAAATCTATACATAAGGCAAGGGGATGGGGAACAGCGATACGAGACACAGTAAGAAAGGTGGTTGAGGAACAGAGATCCTCACAGAAGGAATGGGAGTGGTGCAGAGAGATCCCACAGCAAGCTAGCAATGAGTAAAGACGATCCCACAAAGACAGGTGATGTGAACATCGATCGCACGAGAAGGGTTTGTCCGAACTGAGGCCCACAATCGGGAGAGGAGTTGCCGTCATGGGGACTGGGTATCTGGTCGTAAGCAAAGTCACACGGGTGGAGTAATGGAGGATGTCACACGCGGGGAAAGGCAAGAGGAGGACAATCTCTCAGAGGCCTTGCTCTCCCTCTCACTGGGTCAGTGCGCTGACCCTCTCTTGTCCCTCATTGGGAAGAAGGTGAGAAGATCTGACCAACTTGCTGCAGTCAGTGTCGGTGTGCTGTCAGGAACAGTGAGAAGGATCATTGTCAATGGGCATGTCACAGGCTGTGTGAAACACGGCAGTTCCTGACACTTACTACCATTAAACCAATGGCCCTTGTTCACTAACTTGGTGAAGTCCCCAAATCCCTTTACGAGGAACCACAGAAAACTCCCATCCTTGGGGAATTACTGACTGATCCCTGGTCATTTATCACAATTCTACACAACCTGATTTACTAAAGTTTCACACAAATCCCTTCACATTGAAATAAAGCAGTGGAACAGTTTCGCAGATCGCGGTGACAGATAAAGCAAGGTACCTCAACTCCTGGCACTTATGCAGCGAGGGTCCCAGCCTCCGGAATCCTCCACCCTGAATGTGGCAGCCAGAGAGATCCAGGAGTTTTATTGTATCACACAGTCCGATGACATGAGACAGGACCACGCAGTCAGGCGGCGTCAGTGTCATTCCACTGAATGAAAGTTTTTCCACAGATCCCAGTGCGGCCTGAGTCAGTCCACCATTCTCCGACTCAAACAGGCAGTACATTGTGTTCAGGAGGCTTTTACCGGCTTCACTCCATCTGCTCTTACCCTGGTGTTTAACTTCTTCCTTCACCCATTCAATCACCTGGCAGGTTGTTTGTTGAACAGACGGACCCAGATACTCTTCCAGGACCCGAGCTGCCTTTGGGGATGAGAGACCAGCAACAAAACAGAGAAATGCCTCTAATCGCCCGTCTGTCGTGTTCTGGGCTGCAGTGAGAAATTTCAGGATATCTGCGGGCTCTAGAGTCAGGTATTGTGCGAGTGCAGCTACAAACTCTTGGATGGTGTGGTGTGGGAATGTGTACACCACACAACGGGCAGAATCCTTTCTCTCCAAAAGCTCCGTCAGGAACCCGGACAGGAACTGGGAAGAGTGGAGATCGTACTTGATCAAATCTTCATCTGTAAACCCAATCTTCCTCTGAGACGCTCCTCTGAGGACCAGCTGACCAATCCTGAGTAACACATCACGAGTGTCCTCAATCTCGCAACCGTGGCTTTTTAAGATATTATAAATATAGCAGGAATACAATTGGGTGATGGTCCAGGGAAGTTGCTGCGGGTCCCTGACTCTTTGGGTGAAGAAGGGGCCCAGTGCCAGAGCGAGAATGCAGCAGAACGAGGGGTTGTGGCTCATGTTGTACAGGATCTCGTTCTCCTTCACGTGTTTGAAAACAGCGGCCGCCACCGTCCGATCTTCAAAATATTTGATGAAATATTGCTTACGTTCTTCACCAACAAATCCCAGAATTTCAGCCCAGACACTGATTTCTGCCTTTTCCAATAAATTTAACGCAGTGGGGCAGGTGGTCACCAGCATTGAACACCCTGGGAGCAGTTTGTGCTGGATTAAACTATACACAATGTCGGACACTTCACACCAGGACTCAGGATCTGGGCAATGATACTGAGTTTCTGTATCTTTCCCACTGTCAGTGAAATCGATTTTGTGTTTGAATTCATCCAGACCATCGAGTATAAACAGCAATCCCTTTGGGATCTTCCAGATCTCTCTCAGCAAATTCCCAAAGTAAGGATACTGATCCAGAATCAGTTTTCTCAGGTTCGTTCTACAGTTAATTGAGTTTAAATCCTTGAATCTTAAACGGAAGACAAACTGGAATTGTTGGTATATTTTCCCTGTGGCCCAGTCACAAACAATCTTTTGTACCATTGTCGTTTTCCCAATTCCCGGACCTCCGTCCACTGCTACCGAACTCCCTGAATTGATTTCAATCTGGGAAAAGCTGCTCTGGAACAACTGATCAGTCCGGATTTTTTCCAGCTCTTCGCTGAGATGTTTCTCTCTCCTCTCCTCGTGGTCTCTGCCTCTTGATGGCAGCTCATGTTCCACCAGTCTCCGATCTCGAACAGTAGAAATGACCGTGAGCTCAGTGTATCGATCAACCAGCTGGAAAACCTTCTCCTTCTCCCTCACCAGGATCGTGTTCACTCTCAGTGCTTCAGTTTGTGCCCGCAGAGTCTCCTTGTGTTTCTGTTGAACATCTTTCATGGGAACAGAGAACAGAGTCACAATGGCAAATGGCTCTCATCTGACATCTCATCAGCCTAACATCAGTAGTGGGGAAGATGCTGGAGTCCATTATTAAAAATGAAATAGTGGCATAGCTGGATAGCAGTGATAGGATTGGGCCGAGCCAGCATGGATTTACCAAGGGTAAATCATGCTTGACTAATCTATTGGAGTTTTTCGAGGTTGTAACCAGGAAGTTTGACAAGGGAAATCCAGTGGATGTAGTGTACCTCGATTTTCAGAAGGCATTTGATAAGGTCCCACACAGCAGATTGGTGGGCATTGGGGGGAAGATATTGAGATGGATAGAAAACTGGTTGGCAGATAGAAAGCAAAGGGTAGCAGTGAATGGGTGTTTCTTGGAATGGCAGGTGGTGACTAGTGGGGTGCCACGGGGCTCGGTATTGGGACCACAGCTGTTTACGATTTACATCAACAATTTAGATGAAGGCATGAAGAATAACATCAGCAAGTTTGCTGATGATACTAAGCTGGGCGGCAGGGTGACATGTGATGAGGATGTTAGGAGAATTCAGGGTGACTTGGATAGGCTGGGTGAGTGGGCAGATACTTGGCAGATGACGTTTAATGTGAATAAGTGTGAGGTTATCCACTTTGGGAGTAAGAACAGGAAGGCAGATTATTACCTGAATGGTGTAGAGTTGGTTAAGGGAGAAATACAAAGAGATCTGGGAGTCTTTGTTCACCAGTCACTGAAGGTGAATGAGCAAGTGCAGCAGGCAGTGAAGAAGGCTAATGGAATGCTGGCCTTTATTACAAAGGAAATTGAGCAAGGAAATCCTTTTGCATTTGTCCAGGGCCCTGGTGAGACCACACCTGGAGTATTGTGTACACTTTTAGCCTCCAGGCTTAAGGAAGGAAATCCTGGCTGTAGAGGAAGTGCAGCGTAGATTCACAAGGTTTATTCTGGGATGTCCGAACTGTCTTACGCAGAAAGGTTAGAGAGACTGGGCTTGTACACGCTGGAATAAAGGAGATTGAGAGGGGAGCTGATTGCAACATATAAGGTTATTAAGGGATTGGACAAGATAGAGGCAGGAAATATGTTTCAGATGCTGGGAGAGTCCAGAACCAGAGGGCATGGTTTGAGAATAAGGGGTAGGTCAGAGTTAAGGAAAAACTTCTCCCAGACAGTTGCCGGTCAGTTGCCGGTCAGAGTTAAGGAAAAACTTCTCCCAGACAGTTGCCGGTGTGTGGAATGCACTGCCTCAGAAGGCAGTGGAGGCCAATTCTCTGGATGCTTTCAAGAAGGAGCTAGATAGGTATCTTATGGATAGGGGAATCAAGGGATAAGGAGACAAGGGATAGGGAGAGTCCAGAACCAGAGGGCATGGTTTGAGAATAAGGGGTAGGTCAGAGTTAAGGAAAAACTTCTCCCAGACAGTTGCCGGTCAGTTGCCGGTCAGAGTTAAGGAAAAACTTCTCCCAGACAGTTGCCGGTGTGTGGAATGCACTGCCTCAGAAGGCAGTGGAGGCCAATTCTCTGGATGCTTTCAAGAAGGAGCTAGATAGGTATCTTATGGATAGGGGAATCAAGGGATAAGGAGACAAGGCAGGAGCCGGGTATTGATAGTAGATGATCAGCCATGATCTCAGAATGGCGGGACAGGCTCAGTGGGCCGAATGGTCTACTTCTGTACCTATTGTCTATTGTCTAAATAATTTCATAACAACATTTCAACATTCAGTTTTTGAGCATGAATTAATTCAATCCCTCCATGGATATTGTTGAATAAGGTCAAAGTCTGCTCACAAGCACCATATTGGATAGGAATTGACAGGTGTTCACTGCATCCTGAATCAAAGCAGGAGCGCAATATGCGTGAAATACACAAGTCGGGCCGGATCTCTGATTTAAGACGCGATCTTCATCCAGTTCAGTAAATTAAAGAGCAGGCATCAAGCTGGACAAAGTCATAGTGGGCTTAGAGAGTCGCCCTGAAAGAATGCCTCGGTTTGTTTTGATAATGGTAGTTGTCCTTTGTCGGTTGTTAATAGATGAGGTGAGTATAGTATGCCAATGCTTCATCAGATTTTGTAGGAGCTTGATAAGTATTATTATTGTATTTTGTATCTTTTCTGAACTCAAGCTGGTAAAAGCTGCGTTACGGACACAGGCAAGCACACTCATTTCTCAATTGCTCGGAACTTTTGGATTATACAAGCGGTGTTTGGTATTGTGGGTTTCTAGAGATTATTTGTTTAACGCTATTGGGCGGTACATATGGGATGACATTATTTGGAAATAGTACTATTGGGACAGTGTATACCCTGATCATGCTCCATATGGCACTACAGGGGTTTTAATGAAGCCAGTGACAAATGTGCCGTACTCATCCAGGTTCGAAGATGAATCTGTGACTACCGCCTGGCGCATAGACTCAAACCAGTCCTGTAAGCGCTCCTGTGCTTCCCTTGTCCATTCCTTCTTGGTCCTCTGTACTGCTGTTGCGGCCTTCTCTCTCTACCTGGAGTCAGGGAGTGGAAGTCCAGCCGGGAGATCAGACTTTCCAAAGTGCGGACGTGGGATGGCACAGTTAGCACTCTTGACGGCGGTATAACTTGCTTCAGTTTCTTGGCTCCTCTGACTCCACAAGTGATGTGTTGGTTATAATTCTTGAAGACTTTTTTAAGCTGGCCTGGATAAAATTTCCAAACTGGACGACGCTTGATCGCGAGATGTTCCAGTTCGAGTGGGCATGACAGGGGTAGAAATGCCACGTTTGTACAACACAGGGAGTCAGTAATGAAGCATATTCCAACTCCTCTGCCTTTGAAAGACTCCACAGTCCTACCTTGATGGCGAATGTGAAGCCAGCGAGCTGTATCGCGGCATCCTGGTTGGTGGGAGATGTTCAAGTCTCCATGAAACAAAACACAATGTGACCAAATGTCCCTCTGGGACAGGAATCTTGCTTTGAGATCTTCGATATTATTTACCAGCGATTGTATGCTCGCTGGACGATCGTCGGTCGTGGAAGTCTGAAGTCTTGTCTCCTAAAACAAACCCATTTTAATCCAGCGCGGCATCCTCTCTTCTGCTGTCTTAAAGGGGAACTGCACATGCGACTGGAGACTGCTGTCCGAGATTCGGCGGCTTCGAGTTGTGATAGATTTTTAATTAACTTAAAGCGAATTCTCCTTTAGGTAAGATATACTGTATGATTTACCTGTTATTATATTTATTATTATGGAGAGTTCATCCTATTTGTTACGGGTAGAAGCGAGTAACTGAGGACGGGTAAAAGGGGATCAGCTATTATGGAATGGTGGAACACTCGAAGAGCCGAATGGCGTAATTCTGCTCCTATGCCTTAAAGGATCCCTCTATTCTGAGCCCGTCTCTCTCCTCTTAGACTGGCATACTGGAGCAAACATCCTCCCTGCATACACTCTATCGAGGCCTGTGTTCCAGTGTTCTGAATTCCAGTGGGAAGAGGCCGAGGGCCATCAAACACTTCAAAAACGATAAGCCATTCAATCCCTGAATCGCTTCCATGTACTCCTCTGAACCCTTTTAAATGATAGCACATCCCTTCTTAGATAAGGGGCCCAACCCTGCTCACAATACTCCAAGTTAGGACTCACCAGGGTTTTATAGGTCTTCAACAGTGCATTGTTGATTTTGTAGCCTAGTTCACGCGAAATAAACGCCAACATCACATTCGCCTTCCTCACCAGAAACTCAATCTGTAATTTAACTTTGAGGGAATCCTTTACGGAGACTCCCAAGACCCTTGCACATCAGATTTCAAATTTTCGCTTCATGTAGAAAGTAGACCACACTTTTTTTCTATCAAAGTGCATTACCATACACTTCCCGAAACTGTATTCCATGTGCGAATTCTTACCGCATTCTCCTAATCTTCCTAAGTCATTCTTTCTCTTCTCTGCTTCCTCTGCACTAGGGCACAAAGTCATCAATTCGATCATCCGAATCATTGATATATGAAGTAAAAAGAAACAGACCTGTGAGGAACACCCGGAATAACAGGCAGCCAACAAGTATAGGCTCCCTTTAATCGCTATACTTGCCTCCTTCCAACAGGCCAATACTCTATCCGTGAATATCTGTTGTGTAATACCACGTGCACTTAGCTAGTTAAGCAGCGTCTTGTGAGCCACCTTCTGAAAGTCCAAGTGCACCACATCCACTGAATTCTCCTTTGTCTATCCTGCTTGTTATTTCTTCAAAAAATTCCGACATATCTGTCAGAGAAGGTTTTCCCTGAATGAAAAATAAGCGGACATTATTTTATCATGTACATTCAGGAAGTAAGATACCAATGGCCCAACAGTCGACTCCAATGTCTTCCACAAACAAGAGAAAATGTATTAATGAGGCCACACTTAGGTTTGAGGAACAACATCTGATATTCCGTCTGGGTAACCTCCAACCTGATTGCATGAACATCGATTTCTCAATCTTTCAGTAATACCCCTCACCCCTTCACCATTTCCCGTTCCTTTCCCCTCTCTCACCGTACCTCTTTCCTGGCCCATCGCCTTACTCTGGTGCTCCCCTCCCCCAGACTTCTTCCATGTTTTTTTTTGTCTCTTTCAACATTCAATTTTCAAGCTCTTTAATCTATACCTCCCCCTCGAGGTTTCACGCATCATCTGGTGATTCTCTATCCCCACCTCCCACCTTTTAAGACTCCTCCTCAACATTTTTTTCTCCCGAAATATCGACTGTACATTTTCATAGATGCTACCTGGCCCGTTGAATTCCTCCAACATTTTGTGTGTGTGTTGAGATCACGCTAATTGAGATCATGCTAATTGGCACATGATTTGTTTTATTCTGTTTCTGTTTCACTTTAAGAGTCGAGTGACTCTTGGAATTTTCCATTCCTCCGGAAACATAGCACAATCCTTGTTTTTCCAAAGATTTTTTAAAAGAACATTACTTTTACCCCTGTATTCTTCCTCAGGTAACTTTTTCGGAATTCGGAATTGTACTGACAGGTACAGGAGACATCTACATCCAGACCTTTCAGTTTACCAGACTTTCTATCGAGTAATCGCAACTTCCGCTATTTCTGTTCCCGACACTCGAACTTCCGGCATACTGCCAGTCTTTTCCACGGGGAACAATGATTGAAAATACTTATGCAGTAGTAAGGATCTTCTTCTTCTTTGTGTGCTTTGCGATCATGGCTTTCCACATCGAACGATCCCACGTAGCGTCAATGCTATCTCGCACACTTAGATCTGTTAGTTCTTTCACAGTGTCCATATACTTTCTTCTTTGCCTTCCTCTTCCGTGTTTCTCAGGCATACGGCTTGTAATGTCAGGCATTCTGTTTCTTCCTTATTGATGACATGGCCCAGGAAATTAAGTTTCCTCTCATTTAATGTTCTCATTAAAGACCTTTTTTGTGTGTTCAGGTTGGAGAACTGTCTCATTAGTTGCTCTACCTATATATGATATTTTCAGTATTCTTCTAAGAAACCACATTTCTGTTGCTTTTAAGTTTCCTTGGAGTTATAGTCTGGTGTTATAGTCCATTTTCGGAAGAATACAGCAAGACTGACCAGATGTATCATTTTAGTAGGCTAATCCTTGTTGTCATAGAAATGTGTCTGCTGGTAAAAATGGGTTTCATTTTCTGGAAGTTGGTTTTGGCAATGGCATTTTTCCTTTTTATTTCGACTTTCTAAGATCTAAGATCTAGTGATATAAGCTACCAAGGTAATTAAAGCTTTTTTAAAAAATTGGCAATTGGGAGTATCCTGCAGTTGTGATATTGCCATACATTTGTTTTTTTTTTTAGGTTGATGGTTAGACCAAAATCTGCACTTGCTTGTACTACTTTCTCTAAGTGGATTTGCAGATCTTCCGCAGCACTTGCTATTAGGGTGGTATCTTCTACATATTGTTGATGTAACATCTCCAATTTTTATCCCATCCAGGTCTTCTATTCCTCTGACAATAATTTCACTGTAGATGTTAAATAAATCCGGTGTGGCAACCCATCCCTCTCTAACTCCACTTTGAATTTTAGTCCAACTGCTTATATTATCGTCAATTTTTACCGCCGCCATTTTGATCCAATATAAACTTTGAAGCAGTTGTTGGTCCCTTCCGTCAATGTTTAGTTTAGCGAGAATTTGAAATAAATTTTTCATGTTGCACTTTGTCGAATGCTTTAGTGAAATCAATAAAACATAAAAATGCATCATTTTGATATTCAATTGTCCTTTCTAAAAGCATTCGTTATTTAGAGTTCATTCAGTCTCACGTAGCGTACAGTCACTCAGCCTCACGTTACTGGTGGGTGTACGTAACGTACGGAAACAATGCACCATCCCATTGAAAGGCAACAGCTTAAAGCACACACAGCTGAGCGCAGTATTGTAAAAGTGGTGCGTCTACCTGCATTTCTGAACGAAAAACTGGAACTTATCTTAGAGTCGTTCACCAAACCTGATTTAATTCCTTATTCACATCATTCAAACACGAGGTTCGTCCATGGACCTGTATGGACGGTAAGTGGATGTCGAAAGCTGTGTCTCTGAAGGAGGAGGTAAATTATCCAGAGGCGTCCCAGCATCGGGTGTGTGTTCGTGCTGCCGGAAATGGGGGAAGGGGTGTTGCAGCAGAAAGAGACAGAACATACAACATAAAAGAGTACAACACACCATAGGTCCTTCGGGCAAATATATTCCGTTGAACCAGCTGAAGAGTAAATCCAAAACCTCCAAAAAATGAATTCTTCCTCCTTACACAACGCCCATAATCTTCCATCTTCCTCAGAATCATGTGCCTGTCTAAGCGTCTTTTGAAACCTCTGATGTAATTGCCTCTACCACCATACCAGACAACACAGTCCAAGCATTCACCACTCTCTGGGAAAAATAAGTTAGCTCTTACATCGGCTTTGAACCTACCCCGTCTCATCGTCAATTCATGCCCTCTGTTATTATATACTTTTTTGGAAAAAATACTGTTTGTCTGCTCTATCTACGCCGCTCAGCCTCCTCCGCTCCAAGGAAAACAGCCTCAGTGTGCCTACCTCTCATGTTAGCCCCTGCTTGCCAAACCATGCAGCATATGCTGGTAAATCTCTTCTGCATCCTCTCCAAATTCTCAACATCCTTCCTATTGTGGGGCGACCACAACTGTGAGAAGTACTCTAGATGTGGCCTTACCAGATTTTTGTAAACTTGCAGCACATCCTATTGACTTTGCACGCACTGCCTCAACTAATAAAACAAACATTCCGAAAGTCCCCTTAACCACCTTATCGACCTTTGTAACTGCTTTAGTGGAGTTATGAACTTGGACCCCAAGATCTATCTACTCATCAACACTGTAAAGGTTCTTGCATTTAGCAGTGTACTGTCCCCTTGCATTTACCTACCAACATGCCACCCCTCACATATTTCTCAGTTTAAATCCATCTTCCATTTCTCTGCCCATATCTGCAACTGCTCAACATTGCATTGTGTTCTTTTTCAGACTTCTGCACTATCCACAACTCCACCAATGTCGGTATGTTCCACAGACTTACTGACACACCTATCCACATTTGCCTCCGGGTTCTTTGTGCACATCTCAAACAGTGGAGTTCCCAGCACAGATCCCTGCGGATATGCACTAATTGGAGCTCCAGTTCTAATAAGACCCTTCAACATCTACCCTCTCTCTTCCATGTGTAAACCACTTTTGAATACCAACAGCTGCGGACCGCATGCAACTTTATCTTCTGGATTAGGTCGCATAAGAGGCTTTATCAAGCGCCTTACTAAAGGCCAAGTAAACAACATCCACTGTCAATATATGTCGTCTCCTTGTCAATACATCAATAAATTTCAGAAAAGACGATCTTCCCGCAGAAAAAAAGAACTATGCTGGAAGAGCTTATTAGGACCATCCGCTTCCAAATGCTCATATATCCTATCCTTATCAATGTTCTCCAGTAAATTCACTACAACTAACGTGCGACTTGGCGGCCCATGGTTTCCAGGATTGGCCCTTCTTCTCTTGTTAGAAGAATCTCGTCTCCTGTTTTCTTCAATAACGGGCAGAAATTCCCTCAAGACTTATCCGCCTCAAATCTCGTTAGAAGGCCCAACACTTCCTTCTCCTCCTTGACCACTAAACTACTAACATATTTATACACTGAGAACTGTTCTGCTGTTACTCCACATCCATTTCCTGGGGAAATACGGTAGCAAGATACACGTTGAATACGTCACTCACATCCTCCACATTCCAGCAAACGTTTCCTGACCCCTCTCCCCAAACCCCCCGCCCATATTCAGTTGTACGACGCACTCCATAGTTTTTTTCTTTTACTGTTGATGTTTGTATAGAGTGCCTTGGAATTCACCTTCATTCAACTTGCCAAGGAATTTTCGAGTTCTTTCGTGTCTTTTCCAATTCCCTTCTTTGTTTTTTTTTCCCTCCTCCGGCTTCATTATACTCCTCGTGTGCTCCATTTGATCGTAATTTACGAAACACTTCATTTGTTTAGTTTTTATTTAAGGCATCTCGTCCCGGGGGACCTTCCCCATATTGATTCAATGAAGCATCCTGTGTGCTTTCGACACATTCTCTTCATCTAAATGACTCGCAACGAGGAAGTCCCAGTTTGTATGAGGCAATTTGTAACACTCCATGACAGCAACCCTTTTATTTCTATACACATTCTCATCCTGATTAATTATCTGTTCATTATTTTCCCCGTGGGTATTGCCGGGTCTGTAATACAATCCAAATAGGCTGATTTCAGTCTTCCTGTCCCATAAGCCCCTCTCGTCACGCTGTGCCTCCAAGGGGTGAAACGGTGTGTTTAAGGGGAGATAAGTTGGGCTCGTGCTCAAGGGAACTGCAGCGGGGCTCTCCGGTTCTGAAATAAACGGAACAAAGGGGTTTAGTTGAACAGTTGAATTTGATGATGACTCTCGAGGGTCAACGTGTCCAGGGGGAAGGTGGGATCACTAGTTGAGTGGGAATGAGACGGGGAGTCCGGGTTACAGTTAACTTCAGGATGTGAGGATACCAATTCTGTTTTTTTTTCTCCACAATCCCTATCATGGTTCTGTATGACTTTAGCTTGATACCGTACAGGTAAGTGGCAGCGGAATGTTGCAACTGTGATTTCGCAGGTTAATGAACCGGAGACGCTGTAGTATCAGGGGCTTGCTCATGCTGGCGGTCGGGGGAGGAGCGCTCCGGCGGTGAGAGAAGAGAAGACCCTCTCCTCACTCTACTGCTCCAAGGGAAAGAACGCTGCTGTAGAGCTTGCTCGGGCCCTTGTAATGTATCTATGACAATGTTCAGTTCATCGAACCCTGCGCTCCATCCATGCGCTCCTCAAACATTCCTGACAGATTCCCCAGGCGCGGTCTTCCTTATTATAAACGGTGCCGGCAGAGCCGTCTATTTCTCAATTCTTCTGGTGTCCAAGCGTCGCTAAACTGACTCTAACTGACTCTAATGATGTTTGACAGTGCTTTTCCTATAGATGCTGACTGGCCTGCTGTGTTCCACCAGCATTTAGTGTGTGTTGCTTGAATTTCCAGCATCTGCAGATTTCCTCGTGTCTGACGATATTGCAAGTGTGGCTTAACCAGTTTCTTCGAGCTGCAATATTATCTCGCGGCTCCTGAACTCGCTCTCCAGACGATAGTGCCCAACATATTCATAGGCTTTGTTAATAATGCTATCAAACTGCGGCAATTTTAGGTGATCTATGGATGTCAACTCTAAACATGCCTCTGTTCCTCTATACTCTCAATAAGCCTGTCATTAACCCCGTAATCAAAAAATTCCAACAGGTATGCCAGGGAGATTTTGCACTTGAGGAAACCATGCTGATTGCCGCCTTTTCGGACATGTATCTCCAAGTACCCTGAGACCTCTTCCTCAATAATCGACTCCAACATACTTTCAACGACTGAGGTCAGACTAACTGTCCTTAGTTTCCTTTGTTCGGCCTGTCTCCATTCATAAATTGTTGGGTAACATTGCCAAAGTTCTAGACTTCAAGAACCATTTAAAAATAATAAAAGATCATTATTTATGCTTCCACAATCTAATTAATAAATGAAAGAATGAAATTAATTTATTTCGGTCAGTACAAACATAACAAAAAGCTTCATTTACAACGATGAATTCATGACGATGAATTCATAGGGCAAAATTACAACAAAAACATAGATATTCTTTAAAACAGACCGACAGGATGTAGGCTGAAGCGACAGCTTGTTACGTCTACCCCTATTACTTACACAACCATATATTTGACATCAATCATCACATCAAAAACAAAAAAAAACATAACATTTTAACACAAAATCCAACCCAAATTATCGTTTATTTACATTATTCCAATTCATTTAAAATGATGTGTTTTATATTTAATTATTAAATAACTTTTAAATAATTTTTAAACTTGTTAAGTATAGTGCATGTTTTTAAATTCTTTCTACAACTGTTCCATAGATTCACCCCTTTGACTGGAATGCTATTATTTTTCACATTTATTCTTATCCTTTGTTTTTGACATACACGTTCCCCTCAAATCATGTTGACTTTCTCTCATTTAAAAAAAATCCTTTGGATACTTTATACGTAATTTGTATTATTTTAAAATTTACGAAATTTCTGAATTTTAAAGTGTTTAGTTGAATAAATACTGGATTGGTTGGCTCATAATAACTTGTCTTATTTACAATCTCTTCAGCCTCCTCATTCAGAACCATTCAGTACGCTATTTGGTCCAGGTGACTTATCCACCTTCAGACCTTACTGTTACCAATAACCTTCTCTCTGATAATGGCAACTTCACTCACTCATGACCTTCTTCTAGCTGACCTTAACGTCCCCTACCTGCCTTCTGACCCCTAACCCCTGAAACAGCCACATACTGCCGGTGATGACTGATGCAAAATACTTAATCAGCTCGTCCGTCATTTCCTTGTCCTCCATTACTCCCTCTCCAGCCTTGTTTCCCAGTGGTTCGATATCCACTCTCGCCTCTCTTTTACACTTTACTTACCCGAAGGGACATTTGGAATCCCCTTTAACATTATTGCATTCCATACCGTTGTCTTCCATCTTTTCCTTCTTAATAACGTTTTAGTTGTCTTCTGTTGGTGTTTAAAAGATTCTCAGTTCTCCAACTTCCCACTAATGTTTGTTCTATTATGTGCCCTCCCTTTGTTAGGCGTGATGAATTGAGTCAAATGAAAATCTTTGGGGATGAGCAGTTCCAGAAATACTCAAACTAACCCTATTAGGCACTATCAATCATTCCAGTGTCAAAGTGACTTAGACCACATTTCAACTCCATCTGATGCATGAACTGAACCACAATTTTTCTTTTTGACCCTGTCTGCAGGTTTTTACGCTTACAGCTGTTTCCACATGATTCACTGATTCACATCAACGAACTGAAAATCTTTTCCTCAAAGGAAAAGAGAAGCAGGGTTTATTTAGGTGTGTTTAGTTCCGCAGAGCACAGATTCTTTACAGGCAAGGGGGTGTAGTGTTGCAGGCGGTCGCGGAGTTGCCCCGCTGAGATCACAGTCCAGTTGTCTACACGTAGAATGGTACAACCGCGCTGAGGGGCCGAATGTCCTGTTACTAAATGAACATACCAGAAAACATTTATTTAATGTCCGGGCTTGTTCCATCCATCTGTAACGAAGAAAGCTAGATATGTGTGTAAATTAAATGCGACGTCAGGCAAATTCACCAGAGGGAAAAGCTCCCAATTTCATACGATTTCTGCTGTGACATTGTCTCTTGTTTCCAGTAAGTTAGCAGTAAACTGAAGGAGAATGACTTTTTTATCTTGCTGTTGACTGAGCCCGGTGGCTATCTTGGAGAGACGGTAATCCCGGCATGTTTGGCCCATTAGTGTAATGGCCCACCAGCGGACAACTGCTGAAGATGGATTTATAAACGAGCTGACCCAGAAATCAGTGCATTTCCAGTCAATGGGCACGCAGAGAAACCTGGAGAATGTGAATGTCAAAGTTAAGTGCTGAATAAGGTGCTGTTCAGGTTTATGAGCGCATTATCAGCTGAACATCGCTCAGGGCGTGTTTCCTTATGTTAGGGTCCGTAAAACTCAGATGCTTCGTTTCGCTGTAAACAGACCCTGGAGTTCAGCACCAGGTAAGGACAGAGACAAGGAAAAGTTATGGGTTTTCATTACGCCCACTTGTCACAGCGATATTTCTGGTGTTTTTCCGAGTTCAATACAGTCTTTTAACTTGCGCGGCTTTCCCTATCTGTCCTTTTATTTTGCCTGTGTATATCTTTTTCTGCCTGTGATATTTACAGTAAAGCTTCCTGAAGTAAATTCACTGGCTGTTGATAAATATATCGAAGTGTACACAGAGTGGGCACTTTATTCTGATCCTCCTGTACCTAATTCAGTGCTCACTGAGTGCACGTTCGGGGACTTCTGCTCTGAGGATTATGCTCTTCATTGAAGACCTGAAGAGATGTCCTCCTTCTTCAAATAAAGGGTCTGCCCTTCCTCTCCCATCAACGCTGCCCTCAACCGCATCTCTTTTATTTCGCACATGTCTGTGCTCACACTTTATTTTCCGCCACCCCACCACGGATAGGGCTCCTCTTGTCCTCAGCTACCACCCCACCAGTTTTCTGCTGCAAGATCTGTAAGTGAGAGATCCCCGCAGCTCTGGTCCGTCCCGATGTCAATGTTTCCAGGAACAGGAGGCGGACTCTTGCACAGTTAGGGTTTTTAAAGATCCGGGACCGAGGGACAGAAGGATCGCTGGTGATATCGACACTATCTGCCCATCCGCAGCTGCATTTCTGTAGGAAGGTTCTGGTGGTGGTTAATAAGGAACTCGATCTACATTGCTTATTATAGTGAGGGGAAATGTAAGGAGGTAGGCAACACGAGTGAATCTGAAGATGCTGGAAATCAAGCACGACACACAAAATGCTGGCAGAACTCAGCAGGCTAGGCAGCACCTATGGGAGGTGGTAGTGACGACGTTTCGGGCCGAAACCCTTCATCAGGAATATTACATAGCCTGGTGCTGAGGTCGCAGACGGATCACCGCTTGCGGTGTTGTTTTCCTTATTTCAGCAAGAATGTCGCTACGTCTGTCGTAGTTCAAAGAAGGTTGCGTACATTGATAGCTGGTTTATGTAAATTCTCTTGTCAGAAATTATCTTTAAGCCAAAGTTAGTCTTCGCTGACTTTGAAGTCTCAGAGGTGAATCTATTGTCGCACTGTTACTGATTGAATTGAGTAATTTGGTTATATTCTCTAGTATTAGATAAATACAGGAGGTTGAATGCGTTCACAGTTATTTAGATGAATAAAAGGCGTCTTTACACGCTGGTGTTTAGATAAATGAGTTGAACACTTGCTAGGAATATTTAACATCAGGCTGAGTCTTGGCAAGAATGTGGAGAATATGTTTGGTGTCTTAGCAACCGCTGAAACAGATGTGTATAGATGAAAGGCTTATTATGGCGCGGGGCTGATGTACTTTTAGAATTTTCTACCTTAAAGGAAAAGAGAAATCAGCTGTTTTTTTCCACTGTGCTCAGTTGCGCAGAGCATAAATTCATGAGACACGAGAGAGATGTTGCAGGCGGTCGCAACATCACGTCGCTGAGACCACGGCTCAGCTGTGATCATGAAGAATATCGGAATAGAACTGAGGGGACGAATGTCCTGCCACTAATTCCAAAAGCCAGCAGAACACGCTGACAAATTAGAGACTCAGCGATTTTAATGTTTAGAGATTTTTCTATCTCTTTTTGACGAGGAGAGGTTGATGGATTTGAAAAATAAATGCGATATCTGGCAAATTTACTAGAGGTAAACGGTGGGGATATCATATGATGGTGCTGTGATGCGGCAACATGTTTCCAGCATATCTGCAATAAATTCAAGTATAATGGGCGCTGTTATCTTGCTCTTGACTTTGACTGGTAGGCATCTCTGGGAGATGGTAATCATGGTAATGTTGAGACCGTGCCCATTACTATAATGGTCCAACTGGGGACAACTGTCGAAGATGGCTTTATCATCGGGCTGACCCTCTCAGATCGGCTCCACGCATCTGGGGCACAGTTACACCAAGAGAAAGGGAATATCCCAGCAATCAAATTGAAAGATTTTCCAAATGCATATTTGATCACAGTTCACAGACATTTATTCTGCTATCTCTATGCAATAAAGCATCAGTGAACTTTATTTGAGCTGACGCTGGGGTTCATAGTCAGGGTTATTTCCCTTACTGTTAGAGCCCATAAAATTCAGATGTCTAAATATTCATAGATGCATATAGACGCGATTTTATCCCCCGATACCCGATGAATCGGTGGCTTTAAACCGTATACGCTGCTATTAGATAAAGACGGGGAGTTCATTGCATTCGCAGTTAAATAGGTGAATGAGAGGAGACTCTCTGTTGGTGTTTAGATAAATGAGTTGAGCGCTTGCTGGGAGCAAACAACATGACGTGGCTTCTTGACAGGAATGTGGAGAACATGTCTGCCTGTTGTTGATTGAGCAGAAACAGATAAAGATCCATTAAATGTCCTTTTGTTTAGCACGGGCTGGGCTAGTTTGTTCTTCCAATTCTCCTCCGCAAAGGGAAAGAGAAGCAGAGAGTTTTTTCCCCAGTCTGTTCCAATAACTAAGCAGTAAACTGCCGACGTGGACATTAGTTATCTCTAATCTCTACTAGAGGGGAAAGGTCGGAATTACATATGATTTGGTAAATAGTTTCCAATAAGTGAGTGAGCAGTAAACTGGGTGTTCTTATCTTGCTGTCGACTTTGACCGGTAGTTATCTCGGGGGGGGGGGGGAGGAATTTAAACCTCGGCACAGCTGATCCCCAGCTGGCTCATCAATGTGATTGTTTAAACATATAACCATGTAACAATTACAGTACGGAGACAGGCCATCTCGGCCCCTCCAGTCCGTGCCGAACGCTTACTCTCACCTCGTCCCACTGACCTGCACTCAGCCCATAAACCTCCATTCCTTTCCTGTCCATATACCAATCCACTTTTTCTTTAAATGACAAAATCGAACCTGCCTGTACCACTTCTACTGGAAGCTCGTTCCACACAGCTACCACTCTCTGAGTAAAGAAGTTCACCTCGTGTTACCCCATAACCTTTGCCCCTTAACTCTCAACTCATGTCCTCCTGTTTGAATCTCCCCTACTCTCAACGGAAAAAAAAACCTATCCACGTCAACTCTATCTACGCCGCTCATAATTTTAAGTCCCTCTGTCAAGTCCCCCCTCAACCTTCTATGCTCCAAAGAATAAAGACCTAACCTGTTCAATCTTTCTCTGTAACTTAGGTGCTGAAACGCAGGTAACATACTGTAATATACGCATTTACAACGATACCAATAATGTTTCCTGTGAAATACTGTCTTTCCCATTATGCGGCTTTACTGATCTGTATTTTTTTCCACTCTGCATGTGTAATTTTTGGTAAAGACGGGACACATCAGGCACTGATATTTAGAACTTACTGAAATAAATGTCTCTGGCTGTTGATAAAATATCTGAGTTTACACACAGTGGTCACTGTATAACGTACAGTCCCTCCTGTACCTACTGATGTGGGCACTGAGTGCATGTTCGCGGATTCTGCTGCTGTTGCCTGTCCTCTCCAATATTCGGTATGCTATTTAGTGATGCACTTTTGCAGACTATTATCGTAACGCATGGTTACATGACTTACTGTTGCCTTCCTGTCAGATTGAATCAGTCTGGCCAATCTCCTTGATCTCTGTTGTTAACAAGGCATTTTCACCCTCAGAACTGCTTCTCACTGTGCTTTACGTCTGGTTCTTTGCTTCTTTCCTGCTCCAGTCTCTGTAAAACGACCTGCTTGTGAGTATCAAAGGAGATCAGCAGTTTTCTGTGATACTCTGAATACCCCGTCAGACACCAACAATCATTATGCCCCTCAATTAATAAGTAAAATCAAAAACATGTAACTTTCAGTGAGCATTCTAAATATTCATAGATGCATACCGACGCGATTTTATCTCCCGGTACCCGATGAATCGGTGGATTTAAACCGTATACGCTGCTGTTAGATAAAGACGGGGAGTTGATTGTATTCGCAGTTAAATAGGTGAATGAGAGGAGACTCTCTGTTGGTGTTTAGATAAATGAGTTGAGCGCTTGCTGGGAGCAAACAACATGACGTGGCTTCTTGACAGGAATGTGGAAAACATGTCTGCCTGTTGTTGATTGAGCAGAAACAGATAAAGATCCGTTAAATGTCCTTTTGTTTTGCACGGGCTGGGCTAGTTTGTTCTTCCATTTCTCCTCCTCAAAGGAAAAGAGAAGCAGAGAGTTTTTTCCCCAGTCTATTCCAATAACTAAGCAGTAAACTGCCGACGTGGACATTAATTATCTCTACGAGAGGGGAAAGATCGGAATTACATATGATTCGGTAAATTGTTTCCAGCAAATGAGCAGTAAACTGAAGGGAAGGGCGTTCGTATCTTTCTGTCGACTTTGGCCGGTAGTTATCTCGGGGAGATTTAAACCTCTGCACAGCTGATCCCCAGCTGGCTCATCAACGTGATTGTTTAACCATGTGAGGAGATCAGCACAAAGTAAGGACAGGGAGACTGTACTGGGTGGAAAGCATTACGGTGTTTTAATATACACACTTATCACTATACTGATAATGTACCTAGTGCATCATTGTCTTTCGCATTGTGCGGGTTTACTGATCTGTATGTTTTCCATTCTGCATGTGTAATTTTTGGTAAAGAAGTGACATCACTGCCACTGACGTTTAAATGAAAACTTCCTGAACAAAATTTCACTGACGGTAAAAACATCGAAATCTACACTCAGGTGGCACATTGTGTAGCTCCTGAGCGTGATAATCTGGACACTGTGTGTGTATGTTCGGGGCCTCCTGCTACTGGAGCACGGCAACTTCAATGTTCGACGTGTTACACATTCCGTGATGCCCCTCTTCAAACTCCGGCTGTAACGCGTGATTATTTGTGTTACTGGAGCCTTCCTGTCAGCTTTAGTTAGTCTGGCCTTTCTCCTCCAATCTCTATCATTAACAAAGCATTGTCGCCCACAGAACCTTCGCTCCAGTACTTTGTTTTCAGTTTTATATTAAAAACATAACGGGAAATGTAGTGGCCAATTCCGCTACTCCAGAACGCCTTTCAAAAACAGGATGAGGAACAAAAGTGCTCAATTTACCTGCTGGAGACAAGCTGAAATGTATCCAAGCCACTGGCGACCCACGGCCCAGTTTTCCCACTCAGACAAAGGATCATCAGGTTCCAGTTCGATGGAACACGTTGTCAAGCCCTGGGGATTTATCCACCCTAATTAGTCTCAAGACAGCAAACACCTCATTGCAAACTGCAGAGTGTCCATGACATCTCCGCTGCTTTGCCTCACTTCTTTAGAGTCTGTGTCCATTTTCTGAGAAAATACAGATGCATAATACTCATGTAAGATCGCCCCCATCTCCATGTTTATTTAAGTAGATTACTAATGGTTGGTCCATGGAATTTGCTGCCAAAGAGGGCGGTGAGTGTTGTCATTGGGTATATTCAGACACAGATTAATATATTCTAGAATTCTATTGAGTTTCAGGGTTACAGGGAGAGTGAGGAATATGGCTTTGGGGAAAATAACAGCCATGATTGAATGGTGGACCAGAATCTGTGGACCAAATAATCTAATTCTGTTCCTATATCTTGTGCATTACCATGACTGATCTATAACACCTTTGTATCCCATGTAAGGTTTCGTGAAGTGTGAGGGACAATTACAGATTTGTTCACTGAGATCATAATATTTAAGTTTCAGCGAGTTTTCTTTTTAGGAAGATTGAGTAGATTTTTTTTGTTCTTCTTTGTATTGTTAACGTATTTCTCTGGTTAAAGGTAGAGCTGTGGTGACAGATTGATTGGAAGAAAATCCTACAAGTGGAAGCAAACCAAGACAGACGATAAAAGAATAGCAACAGGTGAACCAGACTGAGGACTGAGTGCATCAACTGGAGAGCACTTCTGGTTCAGAGTTTCAAGTCTTTCCATCAGGAGAATGTTTGGTGAGTCTCATTTACTCAAACAGTGATCCTTTAGACAGTACAAAGGAAGATATGAAAATGCTGAAGCACGTTTGAGTGTAGCTACCCGTTATGCCTCTGTCAGACCGACTTGCAATCACTCCAGGTCTGGGAATGTCCTGTCAGCAGCTCAGCTCTTTAAAGCCACTCCCATTCCCTCACAGAGTTTACTCATTTCAAGATCTTGTGTAATCTCTAGTAGCTTTTAGTCAGGTTTTGATGATTCTATGCTTGGATGTGTTACGTCATAATTATCTCAAAATTCCAACGGGGTGGCATTGTTCTGTAATGTTCATTGTTCCCTACATTGAAACTACCATGTAATCTTCAAATGTTTACGATCCCTTTGAATTTCAGACTTTTCTAAGTTTATTTCAAGATTTAATTTCTTTGATTTAGATGCAAGACGCAATACATGGTTTCAATTTGACATACACCTGCCATTTCTATTGTCATCGGTCCAAAACAAAATGTAATATTGTTTAAAGTTAATCTATTTTTAGAACATTCTTATTTTGAGAGAGGCTGAATGTGATTCAGAACGGCCTGTGTCAGGGTTCAGATGGAGTGACGATACTGAATTTTATGGGACTGTGAACTGATCTTTACCAGGGTGTGTTTTCTCACTGTCAGGAACTGCATATCAACTGACTTGAGCTGTTCGGATGTAAATTGTCCCCGCAGCCCAAATTAAGGATAGATAGCACACTGTTTAGCATTGTCGTGTTCCTTTAAGGATTTTGAAGAGCTCTTACCGCTGTGCCATTTATTTTCATTCCTTGATGATTCACTCAGCTGTACTCCAAGGGACATACAATGTCCTGGATATGGACTTGAATCCATCGCATGATTTGCTCTATTCAGTAACCTTTTCGTGGAGTAGATTACAGTGTTCTTTTCGTGATGTAGTTTTTGTCAGGATACTGACTCACAATGCTGCAAAGTAATCCGACTCTCTCTGACCCACTGTCTGCTTGTTGTATGTTATTCAGAGCATCACTAGCAGGTGGAGCATCCCTGCACCATGACCGAAGTATCAAAAAGAAGATCCGGAATGGAAACAGGTATGATCACTGGGATGTTAACTTCTGTCCTGTTGGTGCAGAATAACTCAGATGAAGAAACTTATTACCAGCAACAGGGGTATTTTTATTATAATCAATTGAAACACTTTGACTGCACACAGAATTCCAAAAATAGATCTCTATATAACTAATTATGTGACTTCTAAAACCTATTGGCTGCACCAGTGATGATTTGGTGTGTCATATTAAAGGGAGTGAATAATTATGTAATAAATAATTGTGTGTTTTCTATTTGTAATTTAGTTTAATTGCAGAGATCCTTTTTCATGTTTACACTAAAGTTTTGATATCCTGTTGATCAGAAAGAGGCCAAATTAAATCAGCTCTCATAAAATATTGTAAAGCAATAAAACATGGAAACTGCCGGGAGGTGGTGAATACCTTTTATGGGTACTGTATGTGGAGTGAGTGCAGGAGGAAGTGAATGAGGCAAGTAGAATATAATAATCTACGGAGCAAGTTCAACAGCTAGATGGAGTGAATGGGGCATGCGGGGATATGGGCCCATCACAGGAAATTCGGACCTTTTCGGTGGTCACTGTGGTTGACATGGTCTTGTTGTGCTGAAGACTCTGTATACGTGCTCTGCTGCTCTATGTCTCTGTCAGTATGCTGCACGAGATATCACTGGACAGAGGTACAGACATGGTGAGGAAGTTGATGTTCACGAGGAATGTTTATTCCCTCAGTCAACTGCTCTTCTGATACTGGGGATGGGATACTGTAATGCTGGAAAGTAATCGGACTCTCTCTGATTCACTGTCTGCTTATTGTGTGTAATTCAGATCATCACCAGCGTGTGGAGCTTTCCTGCATCGCGACCGAAGTACCAAAAAGAAGATTTGGAAGGGATACAGGTATGATCACTGGGATGTTAACTTCTGTCCTGCCGGTGCACAATAACTCAGATGAAGAAATTAATTACCAGGAACAGGAGTATTTTTACTATAAACAATTGAAACACTTTGACTGCACACAGAACTCCAAAAATAGATCTCTATTTAACTATTTATGTGACTTCTAAAACCTATTGGCTGCACCAGTGATGATTTGGTGTGTCATATTAAAGGGGATGAATAATTATGCAATAAATAATTTTTTATTTTCTAATTGTAATTTAGTTTAATTGTAGATATCCGTTTTCACGTTTACACTAAAGTGTAAATATCCTGTTGATCAGTGAAAAAAGTCCAAATTCAATCAACTCTCATTCAATATCGTAACACAATAAAACAGGGAAACTCCCGGGAGGTGGGTAATACTTTTTATGGGTACTGTATGTGGAGTGAGTGCCGGAGGAAGTGGATGAGGCAGGTAGAATATAATCATTTAAGGAGCAATTTGGAAGGGTAAATGGATTGAATGGGGCATGCAGTGACATGGGCCAATCACTGGAAATTTGGACCGTTTCGGTGATCACTGTGGATGACATGGTCTTGTTGTGTTGAAGAGTCTGTTTACATGTTCTGTTGCTCTATGTCTCTGTCAGTATGATGCACTAGATATCACTGGACAGAGAAACAGATATGATGTGGATGTTAATGTTCACGAGGAATGTGTACTCCCTCGGTCAAGTGCTCTTCTGATACCGGGGATGGGATACTGTCATGCTGCAAAGTAATCGGATTCTCTCTGATTCACTGTCTGCTTATTGTGTGTAATTCAGATCATCACCAGCGTGTGGAGCTTTCCTGCACCGCGACCGAAGTACCAAAAAGAAGATTCGGAAGGGATACAGGTATGATCACTGTGATGTTAACTTCTGTCCTGTTGTTGCACAAAAATTCAGATGAAGAAAGTTATTACCTGAAACAGGAGTATTTTTACTATAATCAATTGAAACACTTTGAC
This sequence comes from Hypanus sabinus, assembly GCF_030144855.1. NCBI lineage: Eukaryota > Metazoa > Chordata > Chondrichthyes > Myliobatiformes > Dasyatidae > Hypanus > Hypanus sabinus. The sequence goes on along the minus strand of NC_082737.1, from coordinate 1,313,493 downwards.
TGCACAGAGAACTCCAAAAATAGATCTCTTTTTAAATAATTACGTGACTCCTGAAACCTATTCGCAGCACCAGTGAGGTTTTTTTGTGTCATATTAAAGGGGGTGATTAATAATGCAATAAATAATTTTGTGTTTTATATTTGTAATTTAGTTTAATTGTAGAGATCTGTTTTCACCTTTACACTAAAGTGTCAATATCCTGTTGATCAGTGAAAAAAGTTCAAATTAAATCAACTCTCATTCAATATTGTAACAGAATAAAACACAGAAACTCCCGGGAGGTGGTGAATACTTTTTATGAGTACTGTATTTGGAGTGAGTGCCGGAGGAAGTAGATGAGACAGGTAGAATATAATCATTTAAGGAGCAATTTGGACTGGTATTTTCAGCGAATGGGGCATGCAGAGATATGGGTCCATCACAGGAAATTCGGTCCATTTCGTTGATCACTGTGGTTGACATGGTCTTGTTGTGTTGAAGACTCTGTATACATGCTCTGCTGCTCTATGTGTCTGTCAGTATGATGCACTAGATATCACTGGACAGAGATAGTCATGGTGTGGAAGTTGATGTTCACGAGGAATTTTTACTCCCTCGGTCAACTGCTCGTCTGATACCGGGGATGGGATACTGTAATGCTGGAAAGTAATCGGAGTCTCTCTGATTCACTGTCTGCTTATTGTGTGTAATTCAGATCATCACCAGCGTGTGGAGCTTTTCTGCACCGCGACCGAAGTACCAAAAATAAGATTCGGAAGGGATACAGGTATGATCACTGGGATGTTAACTTCAGTCCTGTTGGTGCACAATAACTCAGATGAAGAAATTTATTACCAGGAACAGGGGTATTTTTACTATAAACAATTGAAACACTTTGACTGCACACAGAACTCCAAAAATAGATCTCTATTTAACTAATTATGTGACTTCTAAAACCTATTGGCTGCACCAGTGATGATTTAGAGTGTCATATTAAAGGGGGTGATTAATAATGCAATAAATAATTTTGTGTTTTCTATTTGTAATTTAGTTTAATTGCAGAGATCCGTTTTCACGTTTACATTAAAGTTTCAATATCCTGTTGATCACTGAAAAAAGTCCAAATTAAATCAACTCTCATTCAATATCGTAACACAATAAAACATGGAAACTCCCGGGAGGTGGGTAATACTTTTTACGGGTACTGTATGTGGAGTGAGTGCAGGAGGAAGTGGATGAGGCAGGTAGAATATAATCATTTAAGGAGCGATTTGGATGGGTATATGGAGTGAATGGTGCATGCAGGGATATGGGCCCATCACAGGAAATTCGGACCTTTCCGGTGGTCACTGTGGTTGACATGCTCTTGTTGGGTTGAAGACTCTGTTTACGTGCTCTTTTGCTCTATATCTCTGTCAGTATGATGCACTAGATATCACTCGACAGACATACTGACAAGGTGTGGAAGTTGATGTTCACGAGGAATGTTTACTCCCTCGGTCAAGTGCTCTTCTTATACCGGGGATGGGATACTGTAATGCTGCAAAGTAATCGGACTCTCTCTGACTCACTGTCTGCTTGTTGTGTGTAATTCAGATAATCACCAGTACGTGGAACTTTCCTGCACCGCAACCGAAGTACCAAAAAGAAGATTTGGAAGGGATACAGGTATGATCACTGGGATGTTAACTTCAGTCCTGTTGGTGCACAGTAACACAGATGAAGAAATTTATTACCAGGAACAGGAGTATTTTTACTATAAACAATTGAAACACTTTGACTGCACACAGAACTCCAAAAATAGATCTCTATTTAACTAATTATGTGACTTCTAAAACCTATTGGCTGCACCAGTCATCATTTTGTGTGTCATATTAAAGGGAGTGTATAATTATGCAATAAATAATTTTGTGTTTTCTATTTGTAATTTAGATTAATTGTAGAGATCCGTTTTCACCTTTACACTAAAGTGTCAATATCCTGTTGACCAGTGAAAAAAGCTCAAATTAAATCAACTCTCATTCAATATTATAACACAATAAAGCATGGAAACTCCTGGGAGTTGGTGAATACCTTTTATGGGTACTGTATCTGGAGTGAGTGGCGGAGGAAGTGGATGAGGCAGGTAGAATTTAATCATTTAAGGAGCGATTTGGACGGGTATATGGAGTGAATGCAGCATGCGGGGATATGGGCCCATCACAGGAAATTCAGACCTTTTCTGTGTTCACTATGGATGACATGGTCTTGTTGGGTTGAAGACTCTGTATACGTGCTCTGTTGCTCTATGTCTCTGTCAGGATGATGCACTAGATATCACTGGACAGAGATACAGACATGGTGCAGAAGTTGATGATCACGAGGAATGTGTACTCCCTCGGTCAACTGCTCTTCTGAGACCGGTGAAGGGATACTGCAATGCTGCAAAGTAATCGGACTCTCTCTGACTCACTGTCTGCTTGTATGTAATTCAGATCATCACCAGCATGTGGAGCTTTTCTGCACCGCGACCGACGTACCAAAAAGAAGATTCGGAAGGGATACAGGTATGATCACTGGGATGATAACTTCAGTCCTGTTGGTGCACAGTAACTCAGATGAAGAAATTTATTACCAGGAACAGGAGTATTTTTACTATAAACAATTGAAACACTTTGACTGCACACAGAACTCCAAAAATAGATCTCTATTTAACTATTTATGTGACTTCTAAAACCTATTGGCTGCACCAGTGATGATTTGGTGTGTCATATTAAAGGGGGTGATTAAAATGCAATAAATAATTTTGTGTTTTCTATTTGTAATTTAGTTTAATTGTAGAAATCCGTTTTCACGTTTACATTAAAGTGTCAATATCCTGTTGATCCATGAAAAGAGGCCATATTAATTCAGCTCTCATTCAATATTGTAAAACAATAAAACATGGAAGCTGCCGGGAGGTGGTGAATACTTTTTATGGGTACTGTATGTGGAGTGAATGGCGGAGGAAGTGGATGAGGCAGTTAGAATATAATCATTTAAGGAGTAATTCGGACGGGTAAATGGGTCATGCAGTGATATGGCCCCATCAGAGGAAATTCAGACTATTTCAGTGATAATTGTGGTTGACATGGTCTTGTTGGGTTGAAGACTCTGTATACATGCTCTGTTGCTCTATGTCTCTGTCAGTATGATGCACTAGATATCGCTACGGACATGGTGTGGAAGTTGATGTTCACGAGGAATGTTTACTCCCTCGGTCAACTGCTCTTCTGATACCGGAGATGGGATACTGTAATGCTGCAAAATAATCGGACTCTCCCTGACTCAATGTCTGTTTGTTGTATGAATTCAGGATATTACCAGCAGGTAGAGCTTTCCTGCACCGGGACCGAATTATCAACAGGAGGATTCAGAATGGAAACAGGTATGATCACTCGGATGTTAACTTCTGTCCTGTTGATGAACAATAACTCAGATGAAGAAATTTATTCGGGCGCTAACGGGGCACAGAGAATTTTCAGCAAACGGGAACATTAATTGTGTCGAACATGTGAAATATCGTCTCAATATATTGTCTTGCTCTGACGTCGCATTTAGTGATAATGGATTTATTGAAAGCTCAAAAGTTGAAAGTTCACTGTATTATCAATGTACATATATGTCACCATATACTGCCCTGAGGTTCATCACCTTGCGGACCGGGTAGCCAACTTGATGTGAAATTCGCTAGTTAGAAGGAATCAGAGGGTTTAAGTGCTATGCAGATTGCCGGATTGTCACCAGTGGCGTGGATGGATGCTGAGTCTATTGCTGCTATCTGTATTAGTGATTTTGTAGGTAAAGTTGCCACTGTCGTTTGTAAATGTGCAGATGGGATCAAAATTGGTGGTATAATGGATAATGAAGGGGACCGAGAAGAACGTGGAAAATTCCTCAAGGGATGGGCTCACTTTGTAAAGTTAAAGAAGTGCAGGACTTGCACAATAAATAGTAGCACCCTGAAAAGTGTTGCAGAGTGGGTAAAACCAAAGGTTCGGATACATATTTTGCTGAAATTGTTTCAATATGGAGATAGGGTACAGGACTGATTTTATTAAGATGGACAATGCACAGAAACGTTTGTGAGAATATTAACAGGATTGGGGGCCTTGAGTTATAAGGAGAGATAGAATAGGCTGGGACTTCTCTCCCTGTAGCAGAGTTAGACGGCAGCCTTGCCTTTGCTGAGCTATATTAAGCCATGACCTGTGGTCCCTTATCTTGGGGGAGGAGCAGGAAAAAGCTCATTTCTCCATTTGACCTTTCCGTCAGTGGAGAAGGAGGGTTTAGGTGGTGTATTTCATCTTGATTATGGTCTAGGTTATTGAGTTGAGCTTCTGAACAAACGAAGGCAGAATATGGGCCCGTGGTGACTTGAGAAGTTTAGACAAACTTCTAAAGAGGCACAGTGGAGAGCATCCTGACTGAAGGCATCAGGGTCTGTTATGGAAACACTGCTGACCATGAATGGAAAAGCCTTCACGAAGCTCAGTCCATCAGAGCTCGCCGAGGAAGGCTGTCGCAGGAAAGCAGCAGTTATCAACAAGTACCACACCATCCAGACCACGCTGTCTCCTCGCTGCTCCATCGGGCAGGAGGTACCGGAGCCTTTGGTCTCACACTGTCAGGATCAGAAACAGTGATTATCCTTTATCCATCATGCTCATGAAACAGTGGATAACTTCACTCTGCACAGGACCTAGCAGATCACTGAACACAATCTATGAAGTACTTAATGACTCCTGTTCTCATAATGTTTATTTATTTCTGCTTTAATGCATCTGCTATTAAATTAAGTACTTGCTTGTTTGCTGTATCTGCAAAGCTTGCTGTCTGCACATTGGTTGGCTGTCAGCATTGTTTGTAACCCTTCATTGATTCTATTCTGTATCTTTGTTCTACTGTGAATTACTGGTACAGTACTGAATGTACATCAATAATAGATTTATATTGAACTTTGACTATGTTCTCAGGCCTCACTGATAATGCAGGGCGGCCTTTTAAGCAGAAAAAGACTGAGAGTAAATCTCAGTAAAGTTTGCAAATCCATATGACGGTGCAGTTTTTTTTGAAGGCACCAGAAAATTAAAAAGATTTTAATTAGTTTACAAAATCTGGCTTTCTCTGTGAGGAGGGTGAAGTAGATTTCTGAGAGAGATTTTGCATCAGTCTGGCCACTGCAGAACTGGACAGCATGGGCCTCAGGGTATGGTCAATGTGTGACACAGTGGACACAGTGCATGAACTACCGTATCGGACACAGTGTCATCCAGTGGCTGGTCTGTGTGTGACAAAGGGGACCGGGAGGTGTGTGACTCACGAAGATTTTTGCTTGTGGAAGATAATCCCAGTGATATTTTCCGGTATCACTTGCAGTTGTGCCATGAAGATCCCTTGACCCGCAATCTGTTAGTTACTGCGTAGCCAGGGATCCTATTACTGTGTCTCTCCTGTTCTTTTTCTGCGAGTCGATGTGTCCAGGCAGCGGATTAGTGGGATGGTCACGTGGCATGAAGTACGGTTCACATTCACCTGCATAGTCCCACTCAAAACCTGTCAGCAGAAGTTTCGGGTTAATTAATTGCAGCCATCCAGTCTGATTCTTTGTTTTGCTCAGCTCTCAATCACTCCAATGTAACCTGCGATTCATCTTTAATTTTAGTTTGGAAACTAACTCGGGGACCGAGAGATCTGAAGAGATATTTTCCAGTCCAATCATTGAGGGAAGATGATCGGGACGAGGGAAACCAGACAACAAAGCAGGGTCGGATTGACAGCAATGTCCCAATGGAAAACGGTGCAGCCACAGTGGAGGGGGAGCAAAGTCAGTCTACAGACAGTGACGTCAGAGACACAGCCCCGCACGCTGGAACCGGCACAGGTGAGGCGACCGCGCGTCAGCTCTGAAGTACATTAAACACGGGAATGTCAAGGGTCCAACAAGGAGCAGGTGAGACAAATATGAGGGTGATGCGTTCACACATTGTGGCAGGGAGGAGGGAACATGTGAGGCTTTCCTGGGGGGGGTGGCAGAGTGGACAGAAAATTGTGTGGCTGTGGTACATGTGGTGTCGAGGGGCATCCATTACCCCACTGTCAGAAACGTCCTACGTGCCCAGAAGATTTCCTGGATGTGAATGAGAGGAAGCCTTTACTCCCAAAACATCGGAGAGGGATAGGAACAGACAATTTAGGAAAGTGTTTAATTGGAGTAAGCGGAAATGTGAAGCTATCAGGCAGGAACTTGGAAGTATAATTTGGGAACAGATTTTCTCAGGGAAATGTACGGCAGAAATGTGGCAAATGTTCAGGAGATATTTGGGTCATGCTCTACGCAGGTACGTTCCATTAAGTCAGGAAAAGGGTGGTAGGTTGCCGGAGCATGCATTACAAAGGCTATTGAAAATCGAGCCAAAATGTAAAGAAAAGTTTACGAAATATTCAAAAAATAGGTAATGATAGAGATCTGGAAAATGATAAGGTTTGTTGATGTCACAAAGGTTGGGGGTGTTGTGGAAAGTGTGAAGGGCTGTCAGGGGTTACAGCAGGCCATCGACAGGAAGCAACACTGGGCTGAGAAGTGGCAGATGGAGTTTAGACCTGGGAAATGAATGTACAAGGGTATACGTGCTATCGTAGGGACAGAAATGTGAGCAGACGGGGTGGGGTGGCCCTGTTGGTGAGGAATGAGATTCAGTCCTTTGCAAGGGGGGACATAGGGTCAGGAGAAGTAGAATCTGTGTAGATAGAACTGAGGAACAGTAAGGGCAAAAGGACCCATATGGGGGTTGTCTACAGGCCACCAAACAGTAGCATGGATATTGGGTGTAAGTTGAATAGGGAGTTAACATTGGTATGTGGCAAAGGTAATGTCGCAGTAGTTATGGGGGATTTCAACATGCAGGTGAACTGGGAGAATCAGGTTGGTGCTGGACCGCAGGATAGGGAGTTTGTAGAGTGCCTAAGGGATACATTCTTGGAACAGTTTGTACAAGAGCCGACCAGGGACAAGACTATTCTGGATTTAGTGTTATGTAATGAACTGGATTTGATAAGCGATATCACAGTAAAGGAGCCATTAGGAGGTAGTGATCACAATATGATAAGCTTTTATCTGCAATTTGAGAAGGATAAGGGAAGCTCGGAGGTGTCAGTGTTGCAGATGAACAGAGGAAAGTATGGAGCCATGAGGGAGGAGCTGGCCAAAGTTGTCTGGACGGATAGCCTAGAAGAAAAGACAGTGGAACAGCAATGGCAGGTATTCCTGGGAATAATGCACAAGGTTCAAAATCAGTTCATCCCCCACAGAAGGAAGGATTCAAAGGGGGGAAAGGGGCCACAGTGGTTGACAAAGGAAGTCAGAGATTGCATAGCATTAAAAAAAAGGAAATATGATAGAGCTAAGGTGAGTGGGAGGACAGATGATTGGGAAGTTTTTAAGGAACAACAGGACTTAACTAAAAAGACAATACGGGGAGAAAAAATGAGGTATGAACACAAGCTAGCCAGGAATATAAAGGAAGATAGCAAAAGCTTTTTTAGCTATGTGAAGAGAAGAAGGTAGTTAAGAACAATGTTGGGTCCTTGAAGGATGAATTGGGTGAAATTATTATGGGAAACAGAGAAATGGCAGAAGAATTTAATGAGTACTTTAGATCTGTTTTCACTAAGGAAGACACAAGCAATCTCCCAGATGTATGGATGGGCCAAAGACATAGGGTAACAGAGGAACTGAAACAGATTGACATTCCGAAGGAAACGGTGATGAGAAGACTGATGGGACTGAAGGCTGACAAATCCCCAGGTCCAGATGGTCTGCACCCTAGGGTACTAAAGGAGGTGGCCCTGGAAATTGCAGATGCATTGGTAATCATTTTCCAATGTTCCTTAGATTCAGGATCAGTTCCTGAGGATTGGAGAATGGCTAATGTTATCCCACTTTTTAAAAAAGGAGGGAGGGAGAAAACAGAGAACTATCGACCTGTCAGCCTGATGCTAGGTGGAAAAGCTGCTAGAGTCCATTATTAAGGAAGAAATAGTGGCATATCTAGATAGCAGTGATAGGATTGGGCCGAACCAGCATGGATTTACCAAGGGTAAATCATGCTTGACTAATCTGTTGGAGTTTTTCGAGGATATAACCAGGAAGTTAGACGGGGGAGATCCAGTGGATGTAGTTTACCTCAATTTTCAGAAGGCATTTGATAAGGTCCCACATAGGAGATTGGTGGGTAAAATCAAATCTCAGGGCATCGGGGGGAAGGCATTGACATGGATAGACAACTGGTTGGCAGATAGAATGTAAAGGATAGCGGTGAATGGGTGTTTCTCGGAATGGCAGGTGGTGACTAGTGGGGTGCCACAGGGCTCGGTATTGGGACCACAGCTGTTTACCATTTACGTTAACGATTTGGATGAAGGCTTAAAAAATAACATCAGCAAATTTGCTGATGATACTAAGCTGGGTGGCAGTGTGACATGTGATGAGGATGTCAGGAGAATTCAGGGTGACTTGATTAGGCTGGGTGAGTGGGCAAATACTTGACAGATGGCGTTTAATGTGAATAAGTGTGAGGTTATCCACTTTGGGAGTAAGAACAGGAAGGCAGATTATTATCTGAACGGTGTAGAGTTGGGTAAGGGAGTAATACAAAGAGATCTGGGAGTCCTTGTTCATCAGTCACTGAAGGTGAATGAGCAAGTGCAGCAGGCAGTGAAGAAGGCTGATGGAATGTTGGCCTTTATTACAAAGGGAATTTAGTACAAGAGTACACGCTGGAATTAAGGAGATTGAGAGGGAATCTGATTAAAACATGTAAGATTATTGAGGGATTGGACAAGATAGAGGCAGGAAGTATGTTCCGGATGCTGGGAGAGTCCGGTGCCAGAGGGCATGGTTTGAGAGTCATGGGTGGGTCATTTAGGGCAGAGTTAAGGAGAAACTTTTTCTCCCAGAGAGTTGTGGGGGTCTGGAATGCACTGTCTCAGAAGGTAGTGGAGGCCAATTCTCTGGATGATTTCAAGAAGGGGCTAGATAGATATCTTATGGATAGGGGAATCAAGAGATATGGGAACAAGGCAAGAACAGGGTATTGATAGTGATTGATCAGCCATCATCTCAAAATGGCGGTGCAGGCTCGAACGGCCGAATGGTCTACTTCTGCACCTATTGTCTCTTGTCAGATAAGTGTGCGCTAATTCATTTTGGTAGGTCAAATATGATGGAAGAATATATTGTTAATCATAAGACTCTTGGCAGTTTAGAGGATCAGAGGGTTCTTAGAGTCCGAGTCCAGAGGACACTCAAAAGCTGCAGCGCAAGTTGACTCTGTGGTCAGGAAGGCATATGGTATATTGGCCTTCATCAACTGTGGGATTGAGTTCAAGAGCCGAGAGATTACGTCACAGCTACATGGGACCCTGGTCAGACCCCACTTGGAGTTCTGGTCATCTCACTACAGAAAGGCTCTGGAAACTATAGAGAGGGTGCAGTGCAGATTTACAAGAATATTGCCTTGTTTGGGGACCCTTATGAGAGTCAATTGAGTGAACTTGGCCGTTTTCCCTTTGAAGCGACAGAGGATGAGAGGTGACCAGATAACGGTGTATAAGGTGATGAGAGGCGTTGATGGTGTGGATAGCCAGAAGCTTTTTTCCACAGCTGAAATGGCTAACGCGAGAGTTTTAAGGTGCTTGGAAGAAGGTACAGAGGGGATGGCAGAGGTAAGTTTTTCACGCAGAGAGTGGTGATTGCGTGGAATAGCCTGCCGGCGATGGTGGTGGAGACGGATACAATAGGATGTTTTAAGCAACTCCTGGATTGGTACATGAAGCTCAGGAAAATAGAAGGATATGGGTAACCATAGATAATTTCGAAGGTAAGAGCATATTCCGCAGAGGACTGTCGGCCAAAAGATTTGTATTGTGTTGTAGGTTATCTGTTTCTATGAAATGCAGCTGTCCGGATGAAGAGAGTATTTCCAGGATGTGAATTGAGGGAAATACAGCCCGCGTGATGGCGATAGCATTTCCAGGGAACAGAAATCACTGAAATCACCAGCATTTATTGTCCATACTAAGTTATACTGTGTGAGTGGGTGGGTTGCGGACTGGTCTCAGTTGTAATGGTTCTCATGGTAAAGTAATGCCTAGGGCATTGCTGGGTTGGTTTTGAGGCCTTTGTTGGAGATTTGGACGAAATCCGTGTTTGCAGCTGAAGGCGGGTGAACACTGGGATTGGAACATGATGCTTTTTCTGAGTGCTGTGAGAGCGATGGAGACAATGGATGTTTGAGACGTTGTCCACTTTCTCTTTTTCATACTCGCAGATCCAGTGTCTACGAACTCTGACCTCCTGGCACAGAGGGATGAATACCAACAGTCCTACAGGGACAGACTGAAACAAGTGATTGAAGATGGGGTTGAACTACTCAGCTGGATGTTGACAAAGGAGGGATATTTCAATGCACAAGAACATGCGGTGAGGCATTTAGTGTTTTCTCACAGAACTGCTGGTATCAGAGTGAATAGTGATCAAAGTTAATCTCCATCGCATCGTTCTACATGGCAATGAAGATTTGATCTGTAACTTGTCTCCAGTAGATCAGATTTCAACTGTAAAAACTTGTTAAGTTGGGGAGCACTGTGAACTTCAGGTTCAGTGTCATCATTTCCTCTCACACCTGCTGTTTTTACCGGTGAGGTTTAAGAGCAGTGGCTTGCATATCCGGACTGTTGAACAGGCATTCAGTTTAAAATGAATTTCCCATCTTAACAAGACCGTCTGACAAATTCACTCGAGTTTATTAATATAGGATAAATATCAGGATGTCATATTGCAAGTTGGGCCAACTCGCCTCACTGCAGTCTCGGAGGGATTGTAATCCTACTAACCAAACCTGCTTCCATTTCCATCCGAGTTCCCAAACAATGCATAACTGCCCATTCATAGAGTAATTGAAAATTAAATCACAGCAACAGGCCCTCCCGCCAATCTAGTCCGTGCCAGACCATTTAGACTGCCCACTCCCATCGTGCTGTACCCGGACCATCGCTCTCCGTATGCGCATCATCCATGTACCGATGCAAACTTCTGTTAACCGTTCAAATTGAGCTTGCTTCCAACTCTTCGCTGTTAACTCATTTCATACTCTCACAGTGAAGAATTCCCCCTCATGTTCCCCAAGAAATTTTCACCTTTCACCTTTCAGCATTAACTGTTGACCACTTGTTGTACCACTCGACTTTAGTGGAAAAAGCTTCCTTGCATTTACACGTTTTATACCTCTCATGATAAATTTGTATACATCTATCACATCTGCCCTCGACCCTCTACATCCCAAGAATAAAGTCCTAACCAATTCTATATTTCTTTATAACTCAGGTCATCCAGTCCCTGCATCATCCAAATTAAATTTTCTCTGTACTCGTTCAAACTTATTTCTGTATTTCTTGTATGCAGGTGATGAAAAACTGCACATAATATTGTAAATTTGCCTCAGCAACGTCTTGCACAAGTTCAACATAACATCCCAGATCCTATAATCCAGGCAGTAATCATCTGAATCCTGAGCCAGCTGCACCAACATTAACTAACATTCTGTTGTCTTTACCCATCAATCATAAAACCTTGAGGCAGAGGAGCAATTGTCCAGTAATGTTGTCCACCATTACATGATTTAATATACATCTCAACTCCATTTTCATACCTTCTCCTCATAAACCTAGAGGACCTGACTAATCCAGAACCTACTGACCTCCATTTCAAATACACCCAATGACTTGTCTGCCGATAGAAGTTACAGATCCACTACACTCCCGTTAAAGGAATTCCTACTCATCTGTTCAAAATGGACGTCCTTCTATTCTGAGTCTGTGCCCTTTGGTTCTAGAATCTCTGCTGTAATGAACATCCTCTCCCCAGAAAATTCCACATACATGTATGAAAGTTTTGAAAATAGTTTATGCCTTCATTACTTGTACAAACGTTCATGCCCATATAATTCCCTATACGATATTCAAACTGCCACTGCTTTGTCCATTTTTCCAGACAGTCTATTTACTTCCGTGAAGTCCCTGCTTTCTCAACCCTTCCGGTCCCGCCACATACCTTCATATTGTCCCCAAGCTTGGCCATAGACCCATTAATACCTTTGTCGAAATCATTGCCATATATTAAGAAATGAAAAGATCCCAAAACCCCTGCAGAACAGCGCTAGCCACCAGCATCCAAAGCAAAAAACCCACTTTCTTCCCATTCTTTGCCTCCTGATCGTCAGCCTAAAGTTGAACTGGAGAAAAAACGTGGAACCTCTCTCTGTGCTACCATCTTCCCTATCATACCATGGGCGCTTATCAGGTGTGCAGCCTCGTCTAGTCAAAGGTGTCGTTCTTCAATTTTTCTTTGGCCAGCACTTCTCCCAAGCCTTTGTAATTCCCTTTATCCACTCGAATACTGATACGTCTAACTTTACCACCTCCCTCTCAACCTGCAGGATGAGTTCTATTAAATTATGACCACTGAACCAGGGTTCCTTTACCTTAAGCTCCCTAATGAAATGTGTTTCAAAACAGAACAGCAAATCCAAATTCGCCTGTATCATAGTGGCCTCAACTAGTAGCTTCTCTAAAAAGTATCTTGTCAGTTTTATGCAAATTCCCTGTCTTGGGATGTAGCACCAACTTGATTTTCCAAAGCTAACAGCATATTGAATTCACCACACCTACCCCCATAGCTCTTTTAATACTGCCCTTTTTCCAAGTTTTTTTACTATCTCCAGTTACGTACCAGTGGGTATCTTGTACTTGTCACGTGACAGTGGTGTTGAAGTTATACTGGACTTAAGGTAGTGGTCTTGTGATGGTGGAGTGACGTCATTTTCCCGCCAGTAGATGTCTTGTGACAGGTTTTTTTTTTACAGGGTATAAAGGACCCCTCCCTGTGAGGAGGAACAGTTTGTGGCTGGATTTGCCAGTTTGACTCCATGCCACTGCGTGGTCCAAAATTTATGACGCAGTTTGGTTGAAAGGTGGAGTTTTATTTAATGCCTAAAGTTTAAAAGGTCATTGCCGGCAGTTTCTTTATAATACTGCCAGTTAAAAATCAGTGGAGAGTGAAGATTGGAGTTCGGGAGATAAAAGATCGAGGAAAGTCGATTTTGATGGTGAAACAGGTTTGACTTTGTTTGATCCTCATTTGGAAGGAATTCGTTGGCTGTCCCTGTGTTAATCCCTGTGAAATATAGCAGAAAGGGTTTGGGTACAGTTTTGTCAAGGAAAGGTCAGTACCTTTAAGCCGTTTCATTTTCATCTTCGTAAATTCTCCGGGAAAAGTAGTTCGTCTGGGAACCACAACAACACGACGTGAAAGAGAATTTAAATCGTCTAAAAAGTCTCTCCTTTAATGGACTGTGAGCATCTTGAACTTTTGCAGTACTACTTTGAAGAACTGTTTTTGCAACATCGCTTTCAGAACTCTTTAAGCTTTATTGCTTTAAGAACTGTTTAAGCTGCCACACAGCAGCTGATTTCCGGTTACGTTAGTTGTTTGTTTACATTTGGGGATTTGTTTCTCAGTGTTTAATAAACGTTTTGTTTGTTATAAAAAATCCTGCCTCACTTATATATTTATTGTTGCTGAATCCTTAACATAAATATATAAGTGAGGCAGGATTTTTTTTTACTGTGTTTCTGTTAATGACAGAACCCAGAAATTTACTGAGGGGATGATCTGACAGTCAAGAGACTGCACCTGTCTGAAGCTACAGCGACAATGGACACATATTGTCCTCCACATTCTCCATGTCTTTCTGTCTGCTACACAATAAATCTATTGTTTCCCTTCTATAGGAAGTCACTGAACTGGCAGAGAAGGGTAACTGGGCAGAGAGTTCCACACTCTTCGTAAATTTGGTGATGGAGAAAGGCTTGCGAACCCGGAGGGCGATGTGGGAATCCTTTGCGAAAATGAGGAATTATTTACCGAAGTTGGACAAAATACTGAAAGAAATACAAGAGCTGGGTATGTTAAAGCCACGCACTGAACACAAAGTCACATTGAAATAAACAGTTTTAATTGTAATAGCTTGGTTTTCATGAGAGCTTTTTTTTTATTTAAACAGGCCCGGATCCACATGTACACATAAGTTAATCGAGAACTACCCTCTCATCTGAAGTGCTGAGTGTGAGCCATCATGTTTCTGTACCCCTTCCTGACGGTACCAATGAGAACAGGGCGTGTCCTCTGTGATGAGGGTCCATATTGGAGGCTCTGCTCCTTCAATATATCTTTGATAGTAAGGTAGCTAGTATCAATAATAAAGCTGACTAATTTTACAATTTCCATTGATTCTTTTGATCCTGTGCAATGTCCCCCATATCAAACGCCGATGTAGCCTGTCGGAATGTTCTCCACTGTACATCTGTAGATGTTTTTGAATGTTTTAAGCGACAATCCAAATCTCCTCACACTCTGAAATAAACATAGCTGCTGTCCTGCCTCTTTTATAGTTACATCAATATGTCGGAACCAAGTTGACACTCAGCAACCTGAAATTGCTAAATCCCTCTGCTTCTGATCCCTCTGAGGACCGGTTCATGTTTCCTCATCTAAGTCTGTCTGAAGTCCACAATCAGCTCTTTGGTTTTAACCATAAACCATTTGCTGATCCCTGGATTCAAGTTACAGTTCAGAGAGTCTCTCCTTGCAGCCTGAATATGCTACAATGTATTTTTCCTCTAATCCAGCAGCTGGTTCTGCCCAGACTTTCACACTGACCCAAACGGGCTAGAAATCCCCACACACCCCAGGCAGGTTCCTGATAGACTGTATCTTACAGTCCAGGTGACTTTTTTATCCCCAGATCTTTCAGTCTCCAAAATACTTTCACCTTCTTTAGAATACAGCACTCACTTCTGCCCCGTGATACACTTGACATAGTGGCATATTGCTGGTATCTTCCACAGTGAAGACTGACGAAAAATGATTACTGAGTTCATCCGCCATTTCCTACCTCCACCCACCCCCCCGCCCCCATTTTTACATCTCGAGCATCATTTTCCAATGGACGGATATCTGCTCTCTCCTTTCTGATACTCTTCATATTCTTCTTCGGCTGTCCATCGATTTTTGATGATGACTGGGGCCTTGGCAAGGTTGTATGGAAGACCTGCAGTTGCCAATGCTGCAAGTCTCCCCTCTCCACGCCACCAATGCTGTCCAAGGAAAGGGCATTAAGACCCATGCAGCGATCTGTGGTCAAGTGCCTTGCTCAAGGACACAACACGCTGCCTCAGCTGAGATCACTGGACCGATGCCTGAACCACTTGGCCACGCGTCACACACTCTTTATATATCCAGTAAAGGAAGGATAAAAAAACGTTTTGTATTCTCCTTTACATTATGAACCATATCCATTCTTGTGTATATCTACGACTATATTTAACAGGCGTGTTATCGTTGCCTCGGTGACCATCCAGTACATTCCAAGCCCCTACCTCTTTGTAAAAACAAACGAAGGAAAATAACTACCCATATGTTCACCAAAATCATATGCCTTCTAGTCTTAGGCATTTCAGACTCCCGAATATAACTGTAACAGTTGCTCAAATGGCTGGTATGTGTCTAGTGGAAAAATTCCAGCCAGTCTCCAACCCCGCCTCCTATATGGACAGGTGCTGTGGAAAACAAAGTTAATGCGGCGACGCACACTCACAATATCAACTCACACCAGATACCGTTACTAACAATACAGTATATATGAAGGGAAAAAATAAAATAACGGCGCCAAAACTTATCAGAGTTCAGTCAGTTTAACGCACATTGTTGGAGCTCAGCCATCGAACCGTTTGACCCCGTTCTGACCTCCACGTATTCGCACCTGGGCCCACCCGCAGTGGTCAACCGAGCCGTGCGACACACGTCCACCATCCTCGGTGACTTTTCTCCCTCTCCCTGAAAAAAAACGAGAAAACCCAGCTCCTAGATCACAAGACAAAATAACATTCCCCCATCAGTTAACAGATGAATACAATCCCCCGTTATCAGCAATCGTAAAGCTAAACAAACTGGAAGAGCAAGCACTTATCGTAACAAAGAAGCATTCTTACTTTTAACAAACAAAAAAGCCATTTTAATTGCATACGCCGTACTTTCTCCCCCCACTAACAAAAGACATGCCCTCATGATATTACCAGAGCTCCCCAATGCTTCCTGCAAGACACAAACCCAACCCAGGTGCAAAAAGCAGCGAAATAACTGCCCAGGTTAGTTGAGGTCACACTCAGATCTCCTGGCACTGAATATTTCAAACCCTCCGGGGCCGGGGGGGTGCCTACTTCTTTGAGATCTCCGTACCCCTTCTGCCTCAGACACAGCTGGGGACACTCCTGTCGGACCCCCCCTCCCCATCACTGGGTTCCTGCTTCACCTGAGAACCCTCTGCCTCGGACACCCAGGTCAACCTGTTAGACCCTCACTCCCTCCCTCACTGGGCTCCCCCCTCACCGGAGAACCATCTTGCCCACGTTCAGATTCCACCCTCTCTCCCCCCAACGCTGACTGCCTCTCAGTCTGCCCATCAACACCCTCCCTCATCCCACCTAACTCAGTATGGGAAGGGCCAGGAGCCTCCTCCTCTTGTATTGAGGACCAGCGAATGGAAACAGGAACCAGACATCTGAATCGTCCTCTTCCGAATCAATATTCATTCCCGGGTTAAGGACCTGTTTGGCCCTTCCACGGCGGGTTCTTCCCTCGGCCCGCGCCCTCGCAGAGTCCTTGTACCAGGTGTAACCTCCCACTCTGGCTCCTTATCCAACTGCACCGCTTGACCCAGGGGCAGCAGGTGATTCCTATGGAGTACCTTGATAGGCCCATTCCCATCCTCGGGTTTCACCCGGTAAACTGGCAGATTCGGCATCTGGCTCTCTATTACACAGGGGGTGGCCGCCCAGCGATCCGCCAACTTGTGCTTTCCAGGGAGTCCCAAGTTCCGTAAAAGGACCCGGTTACCCGGCAATAATTGAACGAACTTCACCTTTTGAACTTATCTCCTCTTATTCCTCTGATCTTGTTTGGTAGCCGCCGCCTCGGCCAACTCGTACGCACTTTTCAACTCTCTCCTCATATCGGTCACATACTTCAGATATGTCTTGCCGGATAATTCACCCGCTTCAGCCCCAAAACACAAGTCAATGGGCAACCTCGCTTCCCGCCCGAACAGGGCGAGTACCCTGTAGCGTCATTGCGAGTACAATTGTAACAGTGAACCAATTGTCCAATATGACGACTCCACTTACTTTTCTACTCAATCTCCAGCGTCCTGAGGATATCCAACAGGGTCTTGTTGAACCTCTCTGGCTGAAGATCACCCTGCGGGTGATAAGGGGTAGTCCTGGATTTCTCAACCCCAAGCATAGTCAGTAATTCATGGATAAGGCGCCTCTCAAAGTCCCGTCCCTGATCACTATGGATCCGTCTGGGAAGGCCGTAATGAACAAAATATTTCTCCCATAGCACCTTCGCCACTGTCGTCGCCTTCTGATCCTTAGTGGGAAATGCCTGAGCATAGCGAGTGTAACGATCTGTGATAATTAAGACATTCGCGGTGTTGTTGGTGTCAGGCTCAATCGACAGAAAATCCATACACACCAGGTCCAGGGGTCCCACACTCTGCAAGTGCGGAAGAGGAGTGGACGACGCCGGCAGGGTCTTCCTCCTGATACAAAGACTGCATTTCCTACAATATTCTTCAACCTGCCCCCTCATTCGGGGCCAGTAGAACCGGTCTCTGAGTAATCCATAGGTCTTTTCCCCCCTCAAGTGTCCAGAATCATCATGTAAGGCCTGGAGTACAGTCCGCCTATACTTCTCCGGCAGGACCAGTTGCCAACGCGGGGTTTGGTCCGGAGGAGCCGTGACCCGGTAAAAGACTTGGTTCATTAACTTTAACTGAGGCCACTCCTTCAATAGCAGAGGCACGGAAGCGTGTTTCACCTTCTCAGCCAACGCCACATCCCGCTTCTCGACCGCTCTCCACACAGTGCCAAGACTCGGGTCATTCAGCTGAGCAACTGCCACTTCCCCCGGACTTCATTCTGACTTAGTCCGTAGTGCGGGCAGGTCACAGTAAAACGGGGGTATGGCGTCATCAAAAACCCCCAAATGGTCCACGGCTTACTCCAGCCTTCCTCTTCCCTCGGCCTTCATGGTGATAGCAAACTGACATATGGCTATCACTCTAGGGGCAACGACACTTTCCCACTCCTCGTCCTTCTCCTGTTCCCCCGGATCCCGACGTGACAAAGTATCCGCATCGACATTCCTGCTTCTTGACCGGTACTTCAGGCTGAAATCATACACCGACAAGGCCGATATCCTGTAGCATCCAGCTTATCCGAAGTCAGAATATAAGTAAGAAGATTGTTATCCGTTCTCACCTCAAACTTGGCTCCATAAAGGTAACCGCTCAACTTGTCCACCACCGCCCACTTCAGCGCCAGGAACTCAAACTTGTGAGTGGGATAGTTTCTCTCCGATGGCGACAAGCTTCGGCTGACAAAGGCTACCGGTCTCAATGCTTTGCCATGCCCCTGGTACAGAACATCCCCTAGACCCTCTCAGCTGGCATCCGTGTGCAGCACCTATGGCTTCTGGGGATCGGCAAAAGCCAACACTGGGGCCTCTGTCAGCGCCCTTTTCAGAGAATGAAACGCCTCCTCACATTTAGCATCCCATCTCGCTCCAATACCTTTAACAGCCACTCTTCATGTTCCTCCAAAGTCGATCCAAACACTATCAAGTCGTCCAGGTACACCAACACCTCCAACAGATTCATATCCCCCACAGTTCTCTCCATGAGCCTCTGGAAGGTGGCTGGGGTCCCCGATATGCCTCGGGGCATTCGTTCGAACTGAAAGGACCCCAGCGGGCAGATAAAGGCTGTCTTCTCTTTATCACCCTCACTCATCGGGATCTGGTAATACCCACTTCGTAAGTCCAGCACACTGAACGATTTCGCTCCACTCAGGCAGGCCAACTCGTCCTCGACCATCGGGACA
The DNA here is from genome assembly GCF_030144855.1 of Hypanus sabinus. Taxonomy (NCBI): domain Eukaryota; kingdom Metazoa; phylum Chordata; class Chondrichthyes; order Myliobatiformes; family Dasyatidae; genus Hypanus; species Hypanus sabinus. Next base: position 1,294,434 of record NC_082737.1, on the reverse strand, counting down.
GTATATTGATCAGGGACAGTTCGCCGATTCAACGTCCTGTAGTCAACACAATTGCGCACCCTCCCATTCTTCTTCCGTGCCACCACTATTGGGGACACATAGGGACTTCGAGACTCAGCTATGATTCCGGCCTCCTTCAACTTGCACAAGTGCTGTCGCACGTCCTCAACATCTGCCGGAGCCAGCCGCCGGGATCTCTCTCGGAACGGGGTGTCCTCCGTCACCCGGATGGTGTGGCGAGTGCTTTTGGCGCAGCCAACATCAAACACGCCCCGAGAAAAAACAGCTTCCATCTTCAGCACCTTCTCCACTAGCCTGCGTTTCCACTACGGCGACACGGGGAATCCCCGAAGTTATAAGACTCAGCGGTCAGCTCCCTTCGATGCTCCAACCCCTCCCCGTTGGGGGTCCTCACGTGCGCTAGACATTACTGTCACCGGGAACAGATGCGCCAGCCGCATTCCCCTCTTAAAGGTGATTTCTCTTGCCATAGTGTTCCTGACGCTTACAGCCATCCGCCTCGCATGTACCCCCCCCCCCCGGTTTCTGCAATTCGGGCCTCACCAGCGCCCCCGCCGGAAATCGTGTCTCCCCCTCAAGATTGTCTACTAACAGGGCTTGGCCCGCCGGCACTCCGGGGAATCTGGGGGTCCCCATCACGAGAGCTACCTCCCCTGGTCGGATCATCTTAGGCCTCGCCTGCGTACACTCCGGGTCCGGCCCTTGGGGGGCACACCCTTCCTCCAATACCGCTCGAAACACTGGGTGAACCGGGAGGATCTCCAGAATATTCCCCCCCCCCCTTTCTCCTTACAGGCTCCCAGGAGCCGTCGCACAACGGGGGAGTTAGTCCCCACCAGGAGGTCAGCACCACCGTTATCCACCGGGTCCGGACACACCAACACCACCGTCTCAATAGCCTCGGACACTCCCACATCGTCCTCTGAGAACTCCAATCTCACTGATAGGTACCGTTCGTACGGGTAATCACCTTCGCTCCCACCCCAAATCTTCCGGGCGTCAAATGGGATTTCGAGCAAAAGCTTTAGATATTGGTTGTCGAACGACCGGTACAATAAGGTCACCTGCGATCCCGTATCAAGAACGGCTTTTGCGTAAACTCCCGCTATCCGTAGACACACACTGGCACGGGGTCCTACCAGCCCATCCGGAATAGAGGCGTGGGCACCCGGTGATCCCCTGGCTGATCTCTGGGAACGTGTTCCTCCAGAGGCTCCAGTCCGTTCCCTCACTGAGCCTCTCCTAAGTTTCCCGACACCTCACCCTTCTAAGTCGCAGGTCGGCGGGACTCCTTGTCTCTCACAATCCCACCGAAAGTGTCCCTCCTCTCCACAGCTATAGCACACCCTTGGCTGCCCACAGTCCCGCCTGAAATGCCCCTCTTTCCCACAGTTAAAGCACACGCTGCCCGACGTCCCTCCTCTCCCAGGGCGGCCGCCACTCCTAGCCCACTGCACGGGCCGCCCCCGGGAGCGGGTACTTTCCCTGTCCGTCCCCTCCAGAGGGAGATCCCTACAACCCTGGGGTTTTATCAGTCCTCCACCCGGCCATCACTTCCTGTATCGTTGAGGATCGCTCGCGGTGGCCCGAGCCCTCACCTCTCTAATCAGTTGCCCGAATGATGGAGGGGGGCCCTTTCTATAAGCCTTGTCCTCCTCCAGACAGCCACTGAATATCTGACTCATCCTCACTCTAGTCACGTCGGGCGTCTGCACTACCCCCCGGCGCCGCAACCCCGTAAGCATTCCCTCCATCCGAAATACGTAGACGTACTTTTCTCCTCTCCATTGTCCCAGGCGTTGAAACTCTGCTAAGCGCAGCCGGGATCCTCTGACATCCCAAACACTCCCTCCAAAACTTCTATACACTCCTCCACTGAAGCCCCGGGCTTTTCATCTTTCAACTCCCGGACAGCTTTGGCCACCGCACCCCTCAAACTCCACACCAATCGCTATCTCTTCTCCTCAGCCGAGCCTGGTCACTCATCTAACATCAGAGACGTATGCTCGATCCAGGTCTCATAGTCCGCATCCCGGTCCGGATTAGGCTTGGCTCCGGAGAACACCCCCAGCTTCAGCAGTAGCCTCTCGGCACTCCCACCAGGGAGTTAAGTGCGACTGCTAGCTCGAAGGCCTCCACTCCACCTGGGGGGCGGGGCCCAGACACGCCTTCCCCCCTCCGACCCTCCTTTACTAGTGATGGGCACCTCCCCAGGGACCACTTCTAGCTCTAGCTCCTCCTCCGGTGTCTCGTCATCCTCATCCTCGGAGAGGGTGTGGAGTCTCACGGAGCACAGACCATCGCTGGCAGATCCAACGTCATGACGTCAGCACTTGTACGAACCAGCACCCAGCTAGACTCTACCTCTTTACCACACCGTCTAGCTACTAGTTCTACCTGCCCCATACCTTTTACCCTACTCAACTAACGCCTCTTCCGAAACCCGAAAATCCACTCCACTCATTACATCCAATCCCAGACGAGCCCCCACAAATGTAAAACTTGCTCAACAGGCTGGTATATGTCTAGTGGAAAAATTCCAGCTACTCTCCAACGCCGCCTCCCGTATGCACAGGTGCTCTGGAAAACAAAGTTAATGCAGCGACGCACACACACAATATCAACTCACACCAGACACTGTTATAGAATATACTTTAAAGATCTTACAAGAACTAAATGGTTACTAACAATACAGTATATATGAAGGAAAATAAAATAAAATAAAAGGCGCCAAAACTTATCAGAGTTCAGTCAGCTTAACACACATTGTTGGAGCTCAGCCATCGAACCGTTCGACCCCTCGTGGCCCCTCTGACCTCCACGTATTCGCACCTGGGCCCACCCGCAGTGGTCAACCGAGCAGTGCGGCACACGTCCATCATCCTCGGCGACTTTTCTCCCTCTCCCCGAAAAAAACCCCGCGAAAACCCAGCTCCCAGACCACAGCACAAAATAGCATTCCTCCATTGGTTAACAAATGAATACAATCCCCCGTTATCAGCACTTTTAAACCTAAACAAACTGCAAGAGAAAGCACTTATCATAACAAAGAAGCATTCTTACTTTTAACGAACAAAGAAGTTACTTTTAACGAACAAGGAAGTTACATACGCAACTGCATAACTTTGGTTCTCTCAATCTTACACACCTCTGTCAAATCACTCCTCAGCCTCTGGTGTCAACAAACCAAGTTTCTTAAATATCTCCTTGTATCCCGTGCCCTCGAATCAGGCAACTTTTTGATGAACCTGTTCTGCACCCTTTCCAATCATTCCAAAAATTGGGCCATCAGAAGAACTAGGAGAATATTTGGATCAATCGGCTACTTGAATTTGCTCTGCAATTGCTCTCCACCCCACTGCCCTGCCGTCTGCCTATAAAGTTGGCGCCTTTAGCAAGGAGCCCAACAATTTGTGCTTTAAATATAACCAACGTCTTGTCCTCCGCAGCCATCCATGGCAATTTTTTTTTTGAATCACAGATTCATCACCTGCAAGCGAAAGAATTTTCTCTTCATCTCTGTTCAAATAGGATGTACATACTTCTCTCCCACTCCTTGGCCACACTCTCTGGCCTACTGCCTGTAACAAATAAGATGAACTCTTAATAATACTACTACATATAGCAACAAGGTAAAACATATCTCTTACCCAATCACAGATGACCCATCAGAACCTTGTCCTATTACTTGCTCATAAACGATATATAAAAGTACAACATCATGTATCTCGCAACTAATCCTCACTCATTGAGTGACCACAATATACTTGCAGAAGAGCAGAAAGAATGCGTAAGGTTATGAAAGGATGTAAAGAACAAATGATAATAGATTCTGTCATTCTAAATCAAGCGCGGAGAAAAGCAGAAACCTTTCATTTACATTGATTACCAAAAATATTTGATTCTGTCCCACATTCATGGTTAATAGAAGTTCTTAATACCTACGTACGCAGGTTTCATTTCACATTTCTGTGAAATGCCTACATCTGATGAAGGATTGGCGTGCACTTAAGCACCCCATCTGTTAACCAAATAACTACAGAACATTACAGCACAGAAACAGGCCTTTTGGACCTTTCTGGCTGTGCCGAACCATTTTTCTGCCTAGTCCCACTGACCTGCACCTGGACCATATCCCTCCATACACTTCTCATCCATGCACCTGTCCAAGTTTTTCTTAAATGTCAAAAGTGAGCCCGCATTCACCACTTCATCTGGCAGCTCATTCCACACTCCCACCACTCTCTGTGTGAAGAAGCCCCCCCAATGTTCCCTTTAAACTTTTCCCCCTTCACCCTTAACCCTTGTCCTCTGTGTTTTTTCTCCCTAGCCTCAGTGGAAAAAGCCTGTTTGCATTCACTATATCTATACCCATCATAATATTATATGATGTATAAAATTTTAAAATAATTTTTTATATTGACATAGCAAGTCTCCCCTCATTCTTATATGCTCCAGGGAATAAAGTCCTAACCTATTCAACCTTTCCCGGTAACTCAGTTTCTCAAGTCCCGGCAACATCCTTGTAAACCTTCTTTGCACTCTTTCAACCTTATTAACATCCTTCCTGTAATTCCGTGAACAAAACTGCACACAATACTCCAAATTCGGCCTCGCCAATGCCTTATACAACCTCACCATAACTTTCCATCTCTTATACTCAATATTTTGATTTATAAAGGCCAATGTACCAAAAGCTCTCTTTACTACCCTATCTGCCTGTGACGACACTTTTATGGAATTTTGTATCTGTATTCCTAGATCCCTCTGTTTTACTGCACTCCTCAGTGTCCTACCATTTACCTTGTATGTTCTACCTTGGTTTTTCTTTCCAAAGTGCAATACCTCACACTTGTCTGTATTAAAGTTCATCTGTCATTTTTCAGCCCATTTTTCCAGCTGGTCCAGATCCTTCTGCAAACTTTGAAAACCTTCTTCACTGTCCACTACACCTCCAATCTTTGCATCATCAGCAAATCTGTTGATCCAATTTATCACATTATCATCCAGATCATTGATATAGATGACGAATAACAAGGGACTCAGCATTGATCCCTGTGGCACACCACTAGTCACAGGCCTCCATTCAGAGTAGCAATCCTCCTCTACCACTCCCTGACTTCTCCCATTGAGCCAATGTCTAATCCAATTTGCTACCTCACCATGAATCTTCCTAACTAACCTCCCATACGGGGCATTGTTAAAGGCCTTACTGAAGTCCATGTAGACGGCATCTGAGGCTACGGGTCTTCCCTGTATTCACTTTCCTTGTAACCTCCTCGAACCAGGTGGGTTAGGTGGGCCCTAACCCACTTAGACAAAAAAGACAGATACTTTCGGATGCTGTTGATATACTTCAGTTCAGCATTCAACACAATCATCCCTCAGAAACTGATTGGAAAGCTGAGCCTACTGGGCCTGAACACCTCCCTCTGCAACTGGATCCTAGACTTCCTGACTGGGAGACCTCAGTCAGTCCAGATCGGGAGCAGCATCTCCAACACCATCACACTGAGCACCTGAGCAGCATCTCCAACACTATCACACTGCTCACACTGAGCAGCCCCAGGGCTGTGCGCTCAGTCCACTGCTGTTCACTCCGCTAACCCACGACTGTGCTGCAACACACAGCTTGAACCACATTATCAAGTTCACCGATGACATGACCGTGGTGGGTCTCATCAGCAAGAACGACGAATCAGCTTACAGAGAGGAGGTGAAGCGACTGACGGACTGGTGCAGAGACAACAGCCTGTCTCTTAATGTGAACAAAACAAAAGAGATTGTTGTTGACTTCAGGAGGGCACAGAGTGACCACTCCCCGCTGAACATCCACGGCTCCACGGTACAGATCGTTAAGAGCACCAAATTTCCTGGTGTTCACCTGGTGGAGAATCTCACTGATCCCTCAACAGCAGCTCCATAGCAAAGAAAGCCCAACAACTTCTCTACTTTCTGCGAAGGCTGAGGAAAGTCCATCTCCCACCCCCATCCTCATCACATTCTACAGGGGTTGTATTGGGAGCGTCCTGAGCAGCTGCAGCAATGCCTGGTTCGGAAATTGCACCATCTTGGATCGCAAGACCCTGCAGCAGATAGTGAGGTCAGCTGAGAAGGTCATCGGGGTCCCTCTTCCCACCATCACGGACATTTGCACTACACGCTGCATCCGCAAAGGAAACAGCATTATGAAGGACCCCATGCACCCCTCATACAATCTCTTCTCCCTCCTGCCGTCTGCGAAAAGGCTCCGAAGCATTCGGGCTCTCACGACCAGACTATGTAACAGTTTCTTCCCGCAAGCTATCAGACTCCTCAATACCCACAGCCTGGACTGACACATTATGCCTTATTGTCCTGTTTATTATTTATTGTAGTGCCTGCACTGTTTTGTGCACTTTACGCAGTCCTGTGTGGGTCTGTAGTCCAGTGTAGCTTTCTCTGTGTTGTTTTTTTACGTAGTTCAGTCTAGTTTTTGTACTGTGTCATGTAACACCATGGTCCTGAAAAACGTTGTCTCATTTTTACTATGCACTGTACCAGCAGTTATGGTCGGAATGACAATAAAAGTGACCTTGACCTTGACCTTGAAAAACTCTAATAGATTGGTTAAACATGACCTACCATGCACAAAGGCATGCTGACTTTTTCTACTAAGTCCTGTCTATCCAAATACTTGTAGATCCTATCTCTTAGTACTCCTTCCAATAATTCACCTACTATCGATGTCAAACTTACTGGCCTATAATTTCCAGGATTACTTTTAGAGCATTTTTTAAACAACGGAACAACATGAGCTATCCTCCAATCCTCCGGCACCTCACCCATAGCTACCGACATTTTAAGTATATCTGCCTGAGCCCCTGCAATTTCAAAACTGGTCTCCTTCAAGGTCCGAGGGGATACCCTGTCAGGTCCTGGGGATTTATCTACTCTGATTTTCTTCAAGATAGCAAGCACCTCCTCCTCTTCAAACTGTATAGGTTCCATGACCTCACTATTTCTTTGCCTTATTTCCATTGACTCCATGCCAGTTTCCTTAGTAAATACAGACGCAAGAATAACATTTAAGATCTCCCCCATTTATTTTGGTTCCATACATAGCCGACCACTCTGATCTTCAAGAGGACCAATTTTATCCCTTACTATCCTTTTGCTCTTAATATACCTGTTAAAGCTCTTTGGATTATCCTTCACCTTGACTGCTAAAGCGACCTCATGTTTTCTTTTATTCCTCCTGATTTCTTTCTTAAGTATTTATTTTGCACTTTTTATAGTCCTCAAGTTCCTTATTTGCTCCCTGTTTCTCTCTTCTTCTTTATCAGTGTTCCAATGTCCCTCGAGAACCAAGGTTCCTTATCCTTATTCACTTTGCCTTTAATCCTGACAGGAACATACAAACTCTGCACTCTCAAAGTTTCTTCTTGAAGGCCTCCCACTTGCCAATGACATCCTTGCCAGAAAACAACCTGTCCCAATCCATAGTTTTTAGATCCTTTCTTATTTCTTCAAATTTGGCCTTTTTCCAGTTTAGAAACTCAACCTGAGGACCAGATCTGTCTTTGTCCATGATCAAGTTGAAACTAATGGTGTTATGATCACTGTAATCATAGTGTTCCCCTACACACATTTCCGTCATTTGTCCTAACTCGTTTCCTAATAAGAGATCTAATATTGCATCCTGTCCAGTCGGTACCTCTATTTCTTGATTTAGAAAACTTTCCTGGACACATTTTACAAACTCTAAACCGTCTAGACCTTTAACAGTATGGGAGTTCCAATCAATGCGTGGAAAATTAAAACCCCTTACTACCACAACTTTATGTTTCCTGCAGTTGTCTGCTATCTCTCTGCAGATTTGCTCCTCCAATTCTCGCAAACTATTGGGTGGTCTATAATACAACCCCATTAATGTGGTCATACCTTTCCTGTTTCTCAGCTCCACCCATATGGCTTCGGTAGACAAGTCCTCTAATCAGTCCTGCCTGAGCACTGCTGTAATATTTTCCCTGACTAGCAATGCTACCCCACCCCCGCACCCTTCATCCCTCTGCCTCTATCACATCTGAAACATGGGAACCCTGGAACATTCAGCTGCCAGTCCTGCGCTTCCTGTAGCCAAGTTTCACTAATGGCTACAATGTCATCATTTCACGTGTCAATCCACGCCCTCAGCTCGTCAGCCTTCCCCACAATACCCCTCGCATTGAAATAGACACACCTCAGAGAATTATTACCACCACACGCAATCCTTCTATTTGTGCCTTCGCATGAAACTTTAACATCATTTATTTCCAGCCCCGCTCCTCTATCTACTCTGGCACTCTGGTTCCCATCCCCCTGCAAGTCTAATTTAGCCCCCCACCTCCCAATAACACTAGAAAACCTCCCTGCAAGGATATTGGTTCCCCTGTAGTTCAGGTATAACTCGTCTCTCTTGTACAGGTCTCACCTGCCCCAGAAGAGGTCTCAATGATCCTGAAATCTGAAACCCTGCCCCCTACACCAGTTCCTCAGCCACGTGTTCATCCTCCAGAGCATCCTATTATTACCCTCACTGGCATGTGGCACAGGTAGCAATCCTGAGATTACCACCCTCGAGGTTCTGCTTTTTAACTTCCTACCACGCTCTCTATAAACACTCTTCAAGACCTCCTCACTCTTTCCTCTGACGTCATTGGTACCAATGTGTAACATGACATCTGGCTGCTCACCCTCCCATTTCATAATGTTGTACACACGATCAGGGACATCCCTGACCCTGGCACCCAGGAGGCAACAAACCATCCGGGAGTCTCTGTCGCGACCACAGAACCTACTGTCTTCACCTCTAACTATCGAGTCCCCTATCACTACTACTCTTCTCTCCTCCCACCCCACCTTCTGCACTGCAGAACCAGACAGTGCCAGAGATCCGGCTTCTGCAGCTTGTCTCAGGTAAGTCATCTCACCCCCCCCCCCGCCAGCAGTATCCAAATCAGTATATTGTTGTTGAGGTGAACAATCAAAATCAAACAATGTTATCAACATAAACTGAGGAATTACTCAGGGTGATTCTCCAAGCCCACTGTGGTCATGCTTAGCTTTATACCCACTCTCTAATTTATTAAATTGGCTGAAAATACGGTACCAAATCAGCAAAAGACAATATGATTTATACGCTGGCACGCTGAGACACCTGTTCATGGATAATTTTATTTAATACTCTCCATCAGTAAATCGAAATTAATTAGTTCAAAACAGTGGAACTATTTTCCAAAGATTAACTTTACACTAGATAAGTGCAGAACATTCAACAGATTCTGGGGCGCCATTAAGTCGGCGACTTGTGCGAACAGCTTGGAAGGAAGTGATCACATATTCCGGTTTCAGACAGCTACAGCTCAAATCCACAGCACATTTATGTGTAATACTGCAATTAACATCGTTTTAAGGTGATTAAAAATCTATCACTCAGAAGAATCTCGGACAGCAGTCTCCAGTCGCAGGTCCAGTTCCCCATTAAGACAGCGGAAGAGAGGATGCCGCCCTGGATTATAACTTTGTTTTATGGGACAAGGCTTCAGACTTCCATGACCAACGATCGTCCAGCGAGCATACAATCGCTGGTAAATAAAATCAAAGATCTCAGAGCAAGATTCCTGTCCCAGAGGGACATTCGTTCACATTGTGTTTCCTGTTTCATGGAGACTTGAACATCTCCCACCAACCAGGATGTCGCGATACAGCTCGCTGGCTTAACATTCGCCATCAAGCTAGGACTGTGGAGTCTTTCAAAGGCAGAGGAGTTGGAATATGCTTCATTACTCACTCCCTGTGTTGTACAAACGTGGCATTTCTACCACTGTCATGCTCACTCGAAGTGGAAAATCTCACGATCAAGCGTCGTCCAGTTTGGGAATTTTAACCAGGCCAGCTTAAAAAAGTCTTCAAGAATTATCACCAACACATCACTTGTGGAGCCAGAGAAGCCAGAAGTTATACTGCCGTCAAGAGTGCTAACTGTGCCATCCCACGTCTGCACTTTGGAAAGTCTGATCTCCCGGCTGGACTTGCACTCCCCGACTACAGGCAGAGACAGAAGGCCGCAGCTGCAGTACAGAGGACCAAGAAGGACTGGACAAGGGAAGCACAGGAGTGCTTACAGGACTGGTTTGAGTCTATGGGCAAGGCGATAGTCACAGATTCATCTTCAAATCTAGGTGAGTACGCCACATTTGTCACTGGCTTCATTAAAACACGTGTAGATGAGTGTATGCCTAATGTACAAAAACGAATCAAAAGTCGTGGATGAACCAAGAGATTCGTACTCTGCCGGGGGCTAGATCTGTCGCTTTCACGCCTGAAATCCAGGACTAAACAAGACCAGCTGAGGGCGATCTCAAGGGCAAAATAACAATTCTGAGTCGGATGGACGTGGTCTGGTAGCATTTGCAGACCATTACATCCAGCAAAGAGAAAGCAAACATGAATGGCAGGGATACTTCATTCCCAGGTGTGCTCAACGGCCGTTGTTCACACTCTGTAAAGGTGAACTAAACGACAGCTATGAGGAACACTGCAGCACGTAGTGAGCCCGTGATCTGTCTCGGAGAGTGACGTTAGAAAGTCTTTCAAGAGGTTAAACCCTTGCAAGCACAGAAGCCCCGATGGTGTACTGGGTAGGCATCTGCAATCTGTGCCAACCAAAGTTGCTGAAAGACATTTTCAATCTGTAATTGCTACAGTTGGTAGTTCCCACCAGCTTCCAAAGCGCAACAATCGTACCATATCTACGGTCACAAGGAGCTTTGCAAGATTGGCTGTGGCTAGAACACACCCCAGCTTTAACAAGGACCTGGACCTACTGCAATTTGCCCATTGCCACAATAGGTCTACAACGGATGCGATTTCATTGTCTCTTTGTGAGGCCTTGGAACGCCTGGACAATACTAATACTTATGTTAGACTGCTATTTCACATAATCATTCCTACAGGTATGATCAAAAGCTTCAGAATTTGGGGTTCCGTGCCTTCCAGAGCAACTGGAACTTCAGCTTCCTCGCCGGAAGACCACAGTCTGTGTGGACTGGAATTAACATCTCTTCCTCCCTGGTAATCAAAAGTGGCTCACTTCAAAGATGTTCGCTTTAGCCCACAGCTCTACCCTCGCTATATCAATAACTGTGTGGCTGAAATACCATGTATAAATTTCCTGACGACATATTATTGCTGGCGGAATTTCAGACGGTAACGAGAACGCGTAGAGTAGCAAGCTGGTTGCAACAACAAACAAGGACTCCCATGTCTTAATATAAATACAAGCCTGATCTAGTTTTAGAGTCCGGGATCTAGCACTATTTATGTGAATCTCCAGAAATCCATAATACTCCAAAAGTTCCGAAAAATTGAGAAATGATTGTGTTTGCCTGTGCCCTCAACCCAGCTTTTCGCAGCTTCACTTGAGGTAAGATACAAAATACAATACAATAATACTTATCAAGATCTTACAAAGGCTGATGATGATACTCACCACATCTATTAACAACCGACAGATGACAACCACCTTTATCAAAATAAACCGAAGCAGTTTTTTTTTCAGGGCGATTCTTTAAACCCACTATGGTTTTCAGTGGATCATAAGACATAGGAGCAGAATTAGGCCAATTGGCCATCGTGTCTGTTCTTCCGTTCCATCATGGCTGATTTATTTTCGCTCTTAACCTCGTGATCTTTATCATTTTCTCCCCTTTGATACTGTTACTAATTAAGGAAATATCAACTTTTGGTTTAAATATACCCAGCGACTTGGCGTTCAGTCAACTACAGCAATGAATTCCAAAGTTTCACTACCCTCTAAAGGGACGCCTTTCATTCTGAGGCTCATTGTGTAACTACAAAAATGATAACAGTTACATTTGCATGATGCGTACGAATGTTTCACAAGAACTTCTTACACATAAATTAACACTTAAGGTACATGAACTCTTATTTTAAATTGGAAAATGCATTTTCAAATCTTTCAAAAATGCTCAGTATTATTTTTATTTTACAATGTTGTTTTCAGAAATCTCACCTGTTTTGTCCAGCTGGAAGCCCGCTCTCTAATTTATTAAATCGGATGAAGATCGTGTATCAAATCAGAAACAATCAAATGAAACATGCATCCTCTATTCATGGACGATTTGAAATTATACACTCCTTCATCAGTAAAGCTGAAACAATTAAATAAAGCAGCAGATGTATTTTGAGAGATGTATACAAGTACTTTGGATGAGAAAGATGCAGAACACTGAACATAAAGATGCGGCCCTACTTGAGTATTTCGCGCATATTCTGCTCCTGCTTTGATGCAGGATGCAGTAGACACCTGTGAATCCCCAGTGTGTACATGTGAAAATGCACAGGGTCCGCTGTCCATATTTCCACATTCACATCACTTGCTAATGATAACAATGCTTTAAAATAGAGAAATGTTGTTGTAAAGGAAAACGTCCACAGAAGTGCAGTCAGAATTGCAATAGGATATTCGTTCACACGGAATAGGACGTCAGAAGGATGTTACCTTCACATGGAATTTGTACCTGAAGATGAAGATTGAACATTATCTGGGATATTCATTCCTGTCAAATACGGTGTTTGTGAGCAGAATTTTACTTTCTGCAACAACATCCGTGGATGTATTGAATTAATTCATGATATCTCTAGCACTCAATATCGTAATGCTGTTATAAAGTTCTTTGTCAAATGAGCCATTTACCATTCTCTGTTCCCATGGAAGATGTTCAACAGAAACACAAGGAGACTCTGCGGACAGAAACTGAAACATTGAGAGTGAACACGATCCTGGTGAGGGAGAAGGAGAAGGTTTTCCAGCTGGTTGATCGATACGCTGAGCTCACGGTCATTTCTACTGTTAGAGATCGGAGACTGGTGGAACATGAGCTGCCGTCAGGAGGCAGAGACCACGAGGAGAGGAGAGAGAAACATCTCAGCGAAGAGCTGGAAAAAATCCGGACTGATCATTTGTTCCAGAGCAGCTTTTCCCAGAATGAAATCAATTCAGGGAGTTCGGCAGCAGTAGCCGGAGGCCCGGGAATCGGGAAAACGACAATGGTACAAAAGATTGTTTATGACTGGGCCACAGGGAAAATATACCAACAATTCCAGTTTGTCTTCCGTTTCAGATTCAAGGATTTAAACTTAATTAACTGTAGAACAAACCTGAGAAAACTGATTCTGGATCAGTATCCTTACTTTGGGAATTTGCTGAGAGAGGTCTGGAAAAACCCAAAGGGATTGTTGTTTATATTTGATGGTTTGGATGAATTCAAACAAAGAATCGATTTTACTGACAGTCGGAGAGACACAGAAACTCAATACCATTGCCCGGATCCTGAGTCCTGGTGTGAAGTGTCCGACATTGTGTACAGTTTAATCCAGCACAAACTGCTCCCAGGGTGTTCAGTGCTGGTGACAACCCGTCCCTCTGCGTTACATTTATTGGAAAAGGCAGAAATCAGTGTCTGGGCTGAAATCCTGGGATTTGTTGGTGAAGAACGTAAGCAATATTTCATCAAATATTTTGAAGATCGGGCGGTGGCGGTCGCTGTTTTCAAACACGTGAAGGAGAACGAGATCCTGTACACCATGAGCCACAACCCCTCGTTCTGCTGCATTCTTGCTCTGGCACTGGGCCCCTTCTTCACCCAAAGAGTCAGGGACCCTCAGCGACTTCCCAGGACCATCACCCAATTGTATTCCTGCTATATTGACAACATCTTAAAAATTCACGGCTGTGAGATTGAATACGCTCGTGATGTGTTGTTCGGAGTTGGTCAGATGGCATTCGAAGGAGTGCCTCAGAGGAACATTGTGTTTACAGATGAAGATTTGATTAAATACAATTTCCATCCTTCCCAGTTCCTGTCTGGGTTCCTGACGGAGTTTTTCGAGAGGGAGGATTCCGACCGCTGTGTGCTGTACAAATTCCTACACCCCACCATCCAAGAGTTTGTAGCTGCGCTCGCACAATACCTGACTCTAGATCCCGAAGATATCTCGAAATTTCTCACTGTAGCCCACAACACGACAGACGGGCGATTCGCGGTATTTCTGCGTTTTGTTGCTGGTCTCTCATCCCGAAAGACAGCTCTGGTCCTGGAAGAGTTTCTGGGTCCACTTGCTCAACAAACAACCTGCCAGGTGATTGACTGGGTGAAGAAGGAAGTTAAACACCAGAGTAAAAGCAGATGGAGTGAAGCCGGTAAAAGCCTCCTGAACACAATGTACTACCTATTTGAGTCTGAGGATCGAGGACTGGCTCAGGCCGTACTGGAATCTGTGGAAACACTTTCATTCAGTGGAACAACACTGACCCTGACTGACTGCGCGGTTCTCTCCCATGTCATCGGACCGTGTGATACAATCAAACTCCTGGATCTCTCTGGCTGCCACATTCAGGGTGGAGGATTCCAACGGCTGGGACACGAGCTGCATAAGTGCCAGGAGTTGAGGTAACTTCATTTACCTCGTGATCTGTTACCGTGATCATATGAACATCTGAATGTGTGTACATCCCCGTCTGGGGTCATCTTGGCCTACTCAACGGCAATCCCTTTAACCACCACCCTCCTCTTTAATGCCTGCACTCCAGGTTGACTTCCCACCGGTGTGAACCATATACCCATATGTCCATATAACAATTACAGCACGGAAACAGGCCATCTCGGCCCTTCTAGTCCTTGCTGAACGCTTACTCTCACCTAGTCCCACTGACCCACACTCAGCCCATAACCCTCCATTCCTTTCCTGTCCATATACCTATCCAATTTTACTTTAAATGACAATATCGAACCTGGCTCTACCACTTCTACTGGAAGCTCGTTCCACACAGCTACCACTCTCTGAGTAAAGATGTTCTCCCTCGTGTTACTCCTAAACTTTTGCCCCCTAACTCTCAAATCTTGTCCTCTTGTTTGAATCTCCCCTGCTCTCAATGGAAAAAAGCCTATCCACATCAACTCCATCTATCCCCCTCATAATTTTAAATACCTCTATCAAGAGCCCCCACAACCTTCTATGCTCCAAAGAATAAAGACCTAACTTGTTCAATCTTTCTCTGTAACTTAGGTGCTGAAATCCAGGTTACATTCTAGAAAATTTTCTCTGTACTCTCTCTATTTCGTTGACATTTTTCCTATAATTCAGTGACCAGAACTGTACACAATACTCCACAACACATTAGTGTTAACTAATCTTGTCTTTAGCCAAGCCTTGTGTGACGTCCAGGCGTTTCTGAAGTCATGTAATTCCGCCTCGCGTCCGCAGCGCTTCCTTCGCCGGGTGTCCGGGTCCGAGTGCTTCGCCAAGTGACGCCCTGTGGAATTACACAGTCTGGAAAAATCTGCGTGTGGGGCTCATTCTAGGACACCAGTATTCCGGGGTGGGATTATCCATGGATAATTTTGCTCCCTTTGCTAAGGACGGTACATTCTTTGTTGTGTGGAGATAGAATGATGTTAAATTTACAAATACCTTGGTAGTGTTACGTACCCCGTAACGGGGTCACTTACTAGCAAGGGTAGAGAGGTCCGTTGAAGTCTGATGGTACTATTTTAACAGTATTTATTGATAAAGATACACAAAAATAATACCAATGCAAACATACAGATAATATACATCGTCGATACTAAATCTAAAAGCGCGGGTATAATAATAATAATCAATAAGAAATAGCTTTATCGTTGTCTAGGGGTAAATGTATTGTCCGACGGAAATATAAAAGTCAGTGTTAGTTTCTTTCAAGCTGCAGCGTTTTGGTTTGAGAGAAAGACGGGTTAAAACTTTCCCGGTCCTTTTATGATGTCAATCCTTCGAGAGTCGTTGGGAGTTGGTTTCCCCGTTGTTAGCTAAAAGCCATTCTCCCGTGGTAAAAGCCACCGGTTCCGGGGCAAATGGAACCGAACGCACGTGGCCTCCTCCCACCGGTTTCCACTATTACGGGATTGCTAGCGTTTCTTCTGGTGCGTCTGAGGGGCTGTTCCCACAGACCCTCTTTTATCCTGACTCACAGGGTCGCAGATGTCAATCAGGTTGGGATGATGCAATCCCTCCACTTTGCATGAGGGCTTCCACGTAGCACAGTATTGTAATACACAAGTCCGTCTCCAAGAGACAATGGCAGTTTCCCGTAGCTTTTATATCGCCGGAGGGGGGGGGGGGTCAAGACATTCCTCACGTCTCTCTCTCATTTCCTGGGTCTCCTGACCCAAATCAATAGCGATCCTGCGGTTCTCAAAAAGAAGGGGGCTGCAGGCGTAACAGTAGTGACCCTGGATCTGCAGCGATCTGGAACACTGCCCTGAAGTGTAACTTTATAATCATCGGTCCCTGATGGAGTGAAGGGATAGGTAAATAGCGGGATAGATTAAAAGAGATTAAAGGGCTGTGATTAGTTAATGATCAATCACTTTATCGGTACCTTATGTTAGTTGCTGGACAGCCAAAAGGAAATCTTACCCAGCAACAAGTGACGTACCAGATTTTGTTCCCTAATGGTGTTAGACATTGGTCCAAATAAGGAATTATTTGGTCACACAAAGCATTTTGAGGTGTGACATGACTAAATATGGGTACGAATGCATACAGGGTAGATCTTTCGAGAGAAGGGGGAGGTGTCAGCATGAGGTACTAATGTTGTCTCCAGGCTAGCTTTGGCAGAAATAATTATAACTAACCAATGATGATTTTACATCTAATTGTATCTTAGCATGTGATCGAAACTGTTCTAAAACTGTATTAACTCGCGTAATTATATTTCCTGTGATGATCAATGCTATAAATTGTGAAAAAATGTGATTCGGGGGAGGGCAGTGTCCGGACTGGCTCTTTGGAGGATCAGTCTGTAACATTCCCCATAGCATGCCATGAATAAAGAGTAAAAGTTTTATCGCTTGTTTTATGGTCTCGTTGCGTCCTTGGCGCTTGCGACTTTGCAGCGGGTCGATCCGTTTTTGACACCCCCATACAAAGTGATGGTGAGAAACGGGACTGATTATTCAACCTGTCACTCATTGTCGTCGGTCAAGTAATTGTGTGTGTCTGTGAGTGAATCGGGAGATGCTTATTTATTCCCGCACGTTAGCTGGAGATGTGTAATGTACATTTGTCATGATTAAATCAGCAAACCGCTGTAGCTTCCAGTTGCGGTGTTGAACTTGAGTCTGATTTGAGGAGTAACCGTGATGTAAGGTTACTGCTGTCCCCCGCAGCCCAGTCATTCCAACAATGGTCCAGAGCTTCTCAGACCAGCACAGCAGCGTATCACCTCCAGGCTGAGTGAGGTCTAGTGGGATGCCTCCCCCCCCCCCCCCAACTCCTGCTAAACCACACCCTCTCCTCGTTCCCGCTGCCTGGACTCTACCGCCCCACTGCCTGTGCGCACTCCTTGTACCCCACCACTCGCGCGTGCTCTCCTTGCATCAGCTGCCCCGTGCGCAGACTCTGTCCCACACATCCCCGCTGCACAGCCCATAACCCTGCTTTTTTCTAGCATCCTTTGCCGGTCTGACAGTCTCGTAAACTTCACTAATGTATCTCTCTCAATCACCACTCGCCGCAGGGCATTCCTCTCACAAACCACTTCTCGTTAAAATGAAACAGATTCCCTAAATCGTCTTCCACTCACCGTAAATTTGCGTGCCTATTTTAACCTCTCTTAGCAACACCCAATTCTCCTGTCTCAACCACCATCCAAGGCAGAGCAGTTCTCGTAACCACCACTGTCTGTGTAAAACAAACATGTCCTTTGCAATTACCCCCATCTCAGTCTGCATATATGCCTTCTTTTACTTGTCATTTCAACCCTGGGGTAAAAGATATCGTCTGTCTTATATATTATAAACCTCCATCAGATCTACTCTCAGCTTCCTCCGCTCCAGAGAAAGCAAGCCCAGATTGTCCAAGATCTTGTTATCCCACATGCCCTCTAATACAGGCAGCATCCGGGTTGACGTCTTCTGCACCCGCGGCAAAGCCTGGACACCCTTCTTCTGATAGGGCCACCAGACTTAAATATATTAATCCAGGCTGCAGCAACTTGTCAAATGCCTTCTGAAAATCCAAGCAAACACTATCCACTGGCTCTCCATTGTCTGTTACTGACTGTTATTTCCTCAAACAAATTTGCAACGGATTAATGAGGCAAGGTTTCGCATCAGGGAAATCATGCGGGCTTTGCCGTATCTTATCATGCATCCCGAAGCCTCATCCTCCAACAATTTCCTAACCAGGAAATCAGACTAACTGGCTGCTAATTTCCTATTTTTGCCTCCCTCCCTTCTTAAGGAGTAGACTGACATCTGCAATTTCCCAGTCCTCAGGACCCATCCTAGATAGGAGTGATTGCCAAAGGACTCTAGCAATGCCTCCACAACCTCACTAACCATATTTTTCAGAAATCAGGGGTGTTGTGCATCAGTCCAGGTGACTTAAATATCTTCAGACCTTTCAGCTTCCCAATCACCTTCTCGTTAGTGATAGTAACTACACTCAATTATGCCCCTCCAACCTCGACACTCTCCTATTTCTAGTGAACTGCAGGTAACTTCAGTTAAAACTAGCCCAAGATACTTATCGAAATAACCTGTCATGTGCTTCTACCCCCATTACATCCAGTATCACTTCACTTTTGCTCTTTAGATCCCTAGGAAAAATAGATTTTCGTATATTCAGATAGAGGAGCCAGAGAAGCGTTGAGCGAGAAGGGAGGGAGGAGGGAGAGAGAATAGAGGGAGAAGGGGGCAATGAGGAGGGAGGGGAATGGAAACGTGGATGGCGTAAGGCAGGACCCATCTCCAGCACATTACAGACTATTCAGCCCAGAATGTTGTGCCGAAAACGTAACCTACTCTAGAAACTGCCTTGAATTACCCTTACAGCATAGCTCTCTATTTTACTAACTTCCATGTACCTATCTAAGAGTCTCTTAAAAAACCGCATTGCATCCCCCTCCGCCGCCATCACAGCAGTGCATTTCACGCACCTACCACTCTCTGTGTGAAAAACTAAACCTAACATCCCCTCTGTACCTACTTCCAAGCACCTTAAAACTCTGCCCCCTCGTGTTAGTTATTTCAGCCCGAGGTAAAAACCTCTGGTTATACACACGATCAATGCCGCTCATCATTTATACACCTCGATTAGTTCCCCTATAATCCTCCGTCACTCCAAGTAGAAAAGGTCAAGTTCATTCAAACTATTTTCAAAAGGCACGCTCTCCAATCCAGGCAAAGCCTTTGTAGATCTCATCTGCACTCTCTCTACAGTATACACATCCTTCCTGCAGTGAGGTGACCAGAACTGAACACAGTACTTCAAGTAACTTTACCATGGCTTTTGAACTCAATCCCACAGTTGATGAAGGCACCATACGCTTTCTGAACAATACTAACAACCTGCGCAGCAGCTTTTTGTGTCCTATGGACATGGACCACAAAATTTCTCTGATCCTCCGCACTGTTCAGTCTTACCAATTCACACTTACCTGGGCTGAACTCCATTCGCCACTTCTCAACCCAGTTCTGCACACTATTGTTGTCCTGCTGTAAACTCTGACAACCCTCCAGACTATCAACAGCACCCCAACTCTTGTGTCATCAGTAGACTAATCCACCCTTCTACTTCTTCATCCAGGTCATCTATAAAAATTCCAACAGGAGGGGTTGTGGAACAGGTCCCAGCGGAACACCACTGGTCTTCGACCTCCATGCAGAATATGAACCATCTACAACAACACTTTGCCTTCTCTGGGCAAGCCAGATCTATAAAGCAAGGCCTCCTTGGATTCCTTTCATCCATCTACACTACATCCACCACTCTACCTTCATGTGTGTGTTTTGTTACTTCTTCAAATAATGCAATTAGGCTCGTAAGGCATGACCTGCCCTCGACGAAGCCATGCTGGCTATACCTAACCAAATTATGTCTCACCAAATGCTCATAACTCCTGCCTCTTAAAATCTTGTTCACTACTGAAGTAAGGCTCTCCAGTCTATCATTTCCTGGGTTATCTCTACTCCCCTTCTTGAATAAGGGAACAACATTTCCAACCCCCCAATCCGGTCTCTATTCATGGTGCAAAGATTCTCAGCAATCTCCTACCTCTCTTCCCATTGTAACCTGGTGCATATCTCGTCCGTGATTTATACCGCGACTTATCTAAATTAATGTTTTTCAAAAGCTCCAGCATATCCTCTTTCTTAATGTTTGTATGTTCAAACGGTTCAGTCCACTGTATGTCATCCCCATATCTGTCAAGTTCCTTTTCACTGGTGAATACTGAAACAAAGTATTCGTTAAGTACCTCCACTACCTCCTCATACTCCATGCACACGTTTCCACTATCGCACCTGAATTGTCCTATTCCCACACGGCTCAGCCTCTTGCTCTTCACATACTTGTAGAATGCCTTGGGGTTGCCCTGAATCCTGCTCACCAAGGCCTCTTCATGACCCCTTCTAGCTCTCCGAATTTCTTTGTTATGCTCCTTCCTGTCAATCTTGTAACTTTCTGGAGCTCTAACCACACGTACTTTCTTGGACCATTCATAATCTTTTCTTTCCTTAATTAGATTTTCTACATCCTTTGTACACCATGGTTCTTTTATCCTACCATCACTTCCCTGCCTCAGTGAAATGGATCTTTGCAGAAATCCATCCAAATATTTCAGGAGCATTTGCCACATATCTGCGGTGCATTTCACTGAAGATATGTTCCAAATTTATGCTCCAAAGTTTCTGCCTAATAACATCATATTTCCCCCTCCTGCAAATCGTCTGTTCCAATCCCTCTCCGGTGTTACGTACCCGTAATGGTTTAAATGAACCAGCAGTAATAGACCACGGCTGGAGTCTGATTTTGATATTAAAACCATTATCTTTTTTAGCATGTACTGTTACGAAGGATGAACAACTCTGATGGCAGAAGGATGCAGGGTTGCCCCATGTCCCCCCCCCCCCCCCCCCCCCCCCCCCCCCCCCCTCCCCTGGGAGAATTACAAGCCGTTACTGTTGCCATGCTGCTAATGAGAGAGAAAGAGATGGAACAAAAACATACTGGAACTGGAACATTTGCTTCAGATAAGGGAGAGATAACACAGGGAGAAAGAGACTTGTTGTTCCACCATATTATGATTCCTGAAAGACTTATGGCTTCGGAGAAGGATTGTTTACTTGGTACTATGCTGTTCATTAAAATTCCTCAGTGGACAGCCGGAGTGGGCTGGTTTGATGGGCTAAGCCATTCAAAACTGATTGACACCTCTGGGGAGACACCCCTCAGACGCACCAGGAGACACACTAGTGAGCACTGCTTAAGTGTTGGAACCCACGAGAAAAGTTGGGGGCATCGGAGACCGAACGAAGGATCGGTCAATTTTAACTCACAGTGTTTATAGCGAGGGCCGGTGAGGGCTTGTGTGTGTGTCCACCCTTGCCTGGGTGACGAGTCCACCATAGAAGAACGGTCTAGCAAAAGGCGAGAGGGGTCATACCTGAATGGCCACAACAACACATCGCACATCGACGGATCAAGAACTTAAAGGAAGGTTTGACTGGCTGTCACTGTTTGCTCTCTCTCTCTCTCTCTCTCTCCTTCTCTCTCTCTCTCTCTCTCTCTCTCTCTCTCTCTCTCTCTCTCTCTCTCTCTCTCTCTCTCTCTCTCTCTCTCTCTCTCTCTCTCTCTCTCTCTCTCTCTCTCTCTCTCTCTCTCTCTCTCTCTCTCTCTCTCTCCAACAATTACAACACATCGACCAACAACTACCTCAGCCTGTATGGACTGAACTGAACTTTAATGTCACATATGACAATTCATTATCCCCGAGACATCGATAGAGCTTGTTTATTATTGATTATTATTATACCCACACTATTAGGTTTTGTATTGCTAACGTGTATTATCTGTATATTTGCATTGTTGATATTGATTTGTATATTTTACTAATAAACACTGTTTTGAAAATTGTACCAGACTGCAACGGATACTTCTATCTTTGCTGGTAAGACACCCAGTTACGGGGTACGTAACAAATTGGAGCCTCGTCTGTAGATTTGATACCACATAGGGGGGCCAGTGAATCGGGCTATAAGTCCGTTATTTGATCTGGTTGCGTGGGTAACCAGACGGGAAACCAGCAGAGATGGAAATAGACAAATTTCTAGGAAAGCCGACTTTGAAGGCGCTAGGGGGTGCCGCAAAGACCGACTTGGTGGAGGTTGCGAAACGATTAGATATCTCCGAGGTGAAGTCGTCAATGGAAAAGTGGGAGATACAAAGGGCCATAGCCCAGTATTATATATCCGAGGATGTGTCCACACCTGATGCTTTGAACCTGTTCCCTGAAAAGAAATCAGTTGCTGGGGTGGCTCAGTTAGAGATGGAAAAAATAAGGTTGGATACGGAGAAGAGGAAAATGGAGTATGAGATCCTGCTAAAGGAGTTGGAGGCGAAAAGGGGAAAGAAAGAGCCGAGTTGGTTGAGAAGGAGAAGCAGAGGGAGAATGAACTTAGGTTAAAACAGCTGGAAACAGAGGAGGAAGAAAGGAAAGTTGAAAGGAGGAAAGAGGAAGCTGAAAGGCGGATGGAACAACGGTAGTTCGAGAGGGAGAATTGGCAACATGTGGGTAACGGGGCAGACCGAAAGGAGAAGTTTAATGTTAGTAGGGAGTTTAGGTTAATACCTCCGTTCGAGAAGACAGATGTTGATAGTTACTTCTTGCATTTTGAAAAGGCGGCAGTGAATCAGAAGTGGCCCAGAGATCAGTGGGTGGCGTTGTTACAAAGTGTATTAAAAGGGAAGGCTCAACGTGCATATGCGGCGTTGTCCGAGGGGGAGTCTGAGGATTATGAGGAAGTAAAGCAGGCTATCCTTCGGGCCTACGAGTTGGTACCTGAGGCATATAGACAGAAGTTCAGAGATTTAAAGAAACTGTGGAATCAGACGTATGCAGAGTTTGCCTATGAAAAGGGTGTGCTCGTGGATCGTTGGTGTGCTGCAGAAAAGGTGGAGGAGGATTTCCATTGTTTCAGAGGGTTAATTCTGATTGAGGAATTTAAAGGTTGTGTTTCGGATAATATCAGGATGTATCTGAACGAAAATACGAATAAGTCTGTTTCGGAATTTGCCAGGTTCGCAGATGAATATGCCCTAACCCACAAGACAAAGTTTTCCTCAAATAAGAGTTGCCAGAAAGGCAGTAGGGACGGTAAAGGAAGTCTACCGGCTGAGGTAGAGAATAAGCCGGGAGCTAGTGGTAAAGGTAAGGAGGAGGAGCAGGCTGGCAGGAAGGTTCCTGGATTGACCTGTTATAATTGTGGAAAGGTTGGTCATATTGCATCTAAGTGCTTTGCTCCGAAGAAGGAGACAGGAAAAGGGAAAACGGCAGTCCCTACAGGGTGTATTGAGCTGATCAGCAAATCGACGAGCAAGGCAAAGGTAAATAGAGTACGAGAGGGGCGTGAGAAATTTACTTCAGAAGGGACGGTGTCTGTGAAAGAAGGAGAGACCCCAGTTCCAGTGAGAATCTGGAGAGATACTGGGGCTGATCAGTCATTGATCCTAAGTAAGGTGTTAGATTTCGGTCCTGAGACTGGAGAGGTAGTTTTAAGAGGTATAGGAAAAGGGACAGAAGCTGTACCTTTGCACAAGATCATTTTAAAATGTGACCTGGTATCTGGACCAGTCGAAGTAAGTCGGAATTACCGAGAGACGGCGTGGACGTCCTTCTTCGTAATGATTTAGCAGGTGGTGACGTGTGTTCAGCAGTGAAATTAACAAGCAAGCCGGTGAGTGCTGAGGACCCGGCCCTAGATTCTAAGATCTCTCCCGCATGCGCAATTACTCGCAGCATATCGAGAAAGGCGGCTGAGAAAGAGGACAGTTTAAATGAGTCCAGTGTTGGTTTGGCTGAGACGTTTTTACCGACCCCGTACCAAGAGGGGTTAGGGGTTGATAAAACGGAGAACAGTGAGGTGAAAGAGAGTAAAGGAGAGGAGGTAGACCTACCCTTAGCCAAGACAGAATGTATAGAGGCACAGAATAAAGATGAGAAACAGATAAGGCAGTTAGAAGGTCCAGGGTTGGACATGGATGATCTGTCTGGCTTGACAGAGCAGTTTGAAGTTGAAAAATTTATATGTGTTCCCGATAATGATATAAGGGCAGTCCTAGCTGAAAAAGATGCCATTACCTTGAAGGAGTCTGCTACGTTAGCAGATGAAGTTGTTTTAACCCGCAGGGTTGTGTTTACTCCGGATGGGATTTGCCCAGAGAGTAACTGGGAGGATCAGGGGAACTTAGAATTTGGAAAAGGGACTGGTATGGAAAGCCTGGAAGAGGTAGATGTCCCGTTTGCTTGTGTTCAGATTGTTAATGTTCCTGTGGAGTCACAGGGTACTGAACCTAGAGTTGAAACTCAGGAAAAGTCTGAGGTATCTGATTTAGTTGAAAAGGAATGCAGTTCTTTTGGGTCAGATGGACTTGGTTCAGTGAAGAAAGGGCTAACATTGGTACTAGTCGTAAGTGAGAGTTCTCAGTTGTTTGTGTTAAAAGCTAGTGAGGAGATGAAAGGTGGTGATGTGAATATTATTGCAGGGAAAAGTGTAGTTCCTAAATTGAATAAAGAAAATTTAAGTCTGAATTGGTTTTAGAAGCAGTAACCACGCTGAAGGAACAATGGCTTGTTAACAAGGTGCCTGTGAATCAATTACAGTTTGTTTGGAAATTTAAAGGTAAACAACTTGCAGATGTTAAACTGAAAACTAATAGAATGAAGGGTCCTGAAGATAAAATTAATGACTTGCTCAAAAATAAAGAATTATGTGGAAGTTCAATAAATGGGCTAAGTGGAAAACATTGGTGATAAGATATCTCCTATGAAAGGAGTATGTGAGAGCCTATTCCGCACTGGTGAGCAAGCTAACCATGTGAGAGTTAAATGGAAAAGGGACAAGGGTTGACAAAATGCCACAGGATCTGGTTTTGAGGGAATTTGACAAAGCATGTGGAAGATAAAAAAACACCATGACTGTTGACTGTTAACTTTAAAAGTAAAATAGATATTAGTATTTGCACAAACATTTATAATGTACTACAGTATAATCACACCCGTATTAGTTCACATTTTGTAATATACACCTAAGCTAAGATCACAGCCATTTAGTACCTTTTTTTGCTGACGAAAATGAAAAAAAATAGGCGGTTATTAAATTGGAGTCTGATGCTACAGGAATTTATTAAGATACAAGATATTAAGATATTAAGATACAACATATTAAAGGGAATGACAATGTAATCGCTGACTGTTTATCTAGATACTATGTGAAGGTATATCTGTATTGCTTTATAGTTAAGAACACTTCTGTATTTTAACTAAACTCTGTAACCTGTAAAACGCTGTTCTAGTTAATTTTCCCCTTTGGTGAAAATTCCTAGAAGGATGGGGGTGTTACGAAGGATGAACAACTCTGATGGGCAGAAGGGTGCAGCGTTGCCCATGTCCCCTCCCCTGGGAGAATTACAAGCCGTTACTGTTGCCAGGCTGCTAATGAGAGAGAAAGAGATGGAACAAAAACATACTGGGACTGAAACATTTGCTACAGATAAGGGAGAGATAACACAGGGAGAAAGAGACTTGTTGTTCCACCATATTATGATTCCTGAAAGACTTATGGCTTCGGAGAAGGATTGTTTACTTGGGACTATCCTGTTCATTAAAATTCCTCAGTGGACAGCTGGAGTGGGCTGGTTTGATGGGCTAAGCCATTCAAAACTGATTGACACCTGAGACCCCGTGAGTAGGGATAAAAGTGAGGTCTGGGGAGACGCCCCTCAGACGCACCAGGAAACACACTAGTGAGCACTGCTTAAGTGTTGGAACCCACGAGAAGGTGTGGGGCATCGGAGACCGAACGAAGGATCGGTCAATTTTAACTCACAGTGTTTATAGCGAGGCCGGTGAGGTCTTGTGTGTGTGTCCACCCTTGCCTGGGTGACGAGTCCACCATAGAAGAACGGTCTAGCAAAAGGCGAGAGGGGTCATACCTGAATGGCCACAACAACACATCGACGGATCAAGAACGTAAAGGAAGGTTTGACTGGCTGTCACTGTTTGCTCGCTCTCTCTCTCTCTCTCTCTCTCTCTCTCTCTCTCTCTCTCTCTCTCTCTCTCTCTCTCTCTCTCTCTCTCTCTCTCTCTCTCTCTCTCTCTCTCTCTCTCTCTCTCTCTCTCTCTCTCTCCAACAATTACAACACATCGACCAACAACTACCTCAGCCTGTATGAACTGACCTGAACTTTAATTTCACATATGACAATTCATTATCCCCTAGACATCGATAGCTTGTTTATTATTGATTGTTATTATACCCACACTTATAGGTTTAGTATTACTAACGTGTATTATCTGTATATTTGCATTGTTGACATTGATTTGTATATTTTACCAATATTTTAACAATCGCCGAGGGTTTTATCCGTCGTCGTTCCAAATCCACTTTCGAATTATCACCAATAGTAGCTTATCACAGGGCTACTGTTAACACATAAGTAGATTCCACATGGGTGCCCCAATCACACAACGTGATAACCACTAATGGATGTGCTGGGTCGATGCTCAACCCAGCCTTGTGGGCACTCGAAAGTTCCAACCAGTGACCCCTGAGTCACTGGCTTCCTTCCATTGTCTGACTCCAAATGCGACTGACTGTGTGTGAGTCAGTGTCCTTCCTTAAATCAAAACAAGCTGCAGAGTCAAGTAATTCCGCCCCTCTCGCTCTTAGTCAGAGTTAAACAAGAGCCGAGACAGCCAGCAGCAGACGTCTTAACATAACAGTCCACGGCAAGATAAACCTAAGGGTTCATCACACCAGCGCTACAGTGAAGGAGACAGATTTGTGATCACTACATTTCTGATCACTGAAACATTTTCTCCTACGGAGAGTTCTGACAGTTGACATTTCCCAGTAACAAAACAAGTACAGCCTCTCCTCCAGTTGAAGTGTCTACATATTATGGCAGGAAACCTTCTTGAGCACATTTAACAAACTCCACCCACATCTCCCTCACTGAGATTCCACAGACAGAGGCAACATCTGTGGTGAAGAAGGCATACGGTGTTTTGGCCTTCATCGATCGTGGAACTGAATTTAGAAGCCGTCAGGTAACGTTGAAGCTATATAGGACCCTCATCCGACCCCATTTGGAATGCTATGCTCAGTACTGGTCGCTTCACTACAGGAAGGATGTGGAAGCCACAGAAAGGGAACAGAGAAGATCTACAAGGTTGTTGCCTTATTGAGGAGCATGCCTTATCAGAGTAGATTGAACTCGAAATTTTCTCCTTGCAGCGACGGAGGATGAGAGGTGACCTGATAGAGATGTACAAGATGATGAGAGGCATTGATTGTGTGGATAGTCAGAGGGTTTTTTCCAGGGCTAAAATGGTTACCACAAGAGGACACAGGTTTAAGGTGCTGGGGAGTAAGTAAGAGGAGATGTCAGGGGTAAGTTTTTTACTCAGGGTGGTGAGTGCGTGGAATGGGCTGCCAGCAATGGTAGTGGAGGCGGATACGAAAGGGCCTTTTAAGAGGCTTTTACATAGGTACATGGAGCTTAGTAAAATAGAGGGCTATAGGTAAGCCTAGTAATTTCTAAGGTAGGGACATGTTCGGCACAACTTTGTGGACCGAAGGGCCTGTATTGTGTTGTAGGCTTTCTATATTTCTATGTTTCTATCTCCTTCTCTTACTTACTGGTGCCTCTCATACAGTGAGATCTCCGTGTCTGAGCCGGTAGAAATCCTTCCTGAAACCTCACAGATAGACGTGATGATAAGCTCCTTCTGCCTTCATTTATTTACACGCTGTCTTTCTCCCCCCCCCCCCCCACACCCCTCACCACACTCCCTCAGCAACACACACACACGACAAATTTTCTGTTCGGGGATGTCTGCTCACGTGTGGCTCCCGATGTGGTGTTACTGTGTGAACTTGAGGGAGATGGGACCACCTACAACCTCCTCACTCTCTGCTGTGAGTGGTGTCAGACGCAGCGACGGGTCAACGACTACTTTCCACACTGGCTTCTCGAAGCAATGAAACCAGAACTGGGCGGTGGAACAGTTGATGTATGTTATGAAAAAGTACGCAAAGCAAACAAACAAACGTCATGTATCCTGAGCCTCTGCAATGAAGAGCCTATTGTTCCCAGTCAGTGAGTCAGTTAGAGGACAACCACAGTGATGGGTCAGCATTGAGCAGAGGGACAGGAATGGACACAGGTGCTGGAGAGGAAATAGTCACAGGATTACTGTTGCCAGGTTTATAATGGGTCAGTATTGTGGAGTGGAAGGTGCAGATCATCTGTAATGGACAGCAGACATTAGAGGGGGAGTGGACACAGGATAAACCCCCGGTGCGGTTGGCTATGGGTCAGTAAAGGGGAGTGGACATTGTACAGTGTCTGTAATGGAGAAGGGAATTAGAGAGAATTTTAAGACACAAAGAAGTTTATACACAGGTGCAAGTGTGTAGTCACAATGGTCCACTGTGGGGTGTTTATCTCAGACTGCAGGAAGGCAAATGGCACATTGACATTTATTGTATGGGGGGGGGCGTTGTTGGTCATAGAGTCATGGAGCATAGAAACCGGAACTTCGGCCCATCTAGTCCATGCCAGCCTGCTCCTCTGCCTCGTTCCCAGCTCTCTGCACCCAGACCATAGCCCTCCAGACCTCTCTCATCTCATCCACCTATCCAAACTTTTCCTAAATGTTACAATGGTATTTGCATCTACCACTTCCATTCCACTCACACCACCTTCTGAGTGAAGATCCCCCTCAGATTCATCTTAATTATTTCACCATTCCCAATAAAGAGACCAGAGAATAAATTCCTAATTTATTCAAGCTCTCCCTGTAACTCAGGTACTCAATTCCCGGCAACATCCTTGTAAATTTTCTCTGCACTCTGTTAAGTTTATTGATATCTTTCCTATCGGTAGGTAACCAGAAGTGCACACATTACTTTGAAATCAGCTTCACTGACATCTTTTACAACTTCAACATAATATCCCAACTCCTTACTTAATGCCCTGATTTATGAAAGCCAATGTACCTAAATCTCTCTTTTCAACTGTATCGACCTCTGACACTCCTTTCAAGCAAATGTGGATCTGTATTCCCAGGTCGTGGTTCTACCGTACACCTCAGAGCCCTAACATTCACTATGTGATTCTTATCCTGGTTTCAGCATCTCACACCCATCTGCA
This sequence comes from Hypanus sabinus, assembly GCF_030144855.1. Lineage (NCBI taxonomy): Eukaryota > Metazoa > Chordata > Chondrichthyes > Myliobatiformes > Dasyatidae > Hypanus > Hypanus sabinus. The sequence goes on along the minus strand of NC_082737.1, from coordinate 1,265,109 downwards.
ATAAATTCTATCTGCCCTTTCTCAGCCCCTTTTCTCAGGTGGCCCAGGTCCCGCTGCAAGCACTGGTAGCCTTCCTCGCTGTCCATTACACCCACACTCCTGAAGTCAGTGGCAAGATTGCTGATCCTTTTGACCACATTACCATCCAAATTGTTGTTATAGATTACACTGAACGGACTTAGCCCTGATCCCCACCACCTGTGACAAGCCGGAAGTTAGAAAGACAACCAACCTACTACCATTCTCTGGCCTCTCCCACTAAGCCAATATTGAATTCAATGGATTACCTCATCCGGAATGTCGAGTACATTAACTTTCTGACCAGCCTCCTATGTGGGAATTTGTCTAAAGATTTGTTAAGTTTCACATAAACAACACTCACCAGCTTTGCTTCATCAACCTCTAGGTAATCTATTCAAAAAACAGTACGTTTGTCTGGCCATGACCTGCCATGCACAAACCCTTGTTGGACTGTCTCATCAAAATACTTATGTATCCGGTCCTTGACAAAACCTTCTAATAATCACCTACGACTGATTGTCAGGCTCACCAGTCTGTAATTTCCTGGCTGATTGCTGGAGGCTTTCTTCAACAATGGAACAGCATTAACTATCCTTCTGTTCTCAGGCACTGAACCGTTGGCTGAGGATATTTCAAATATCCAACAGGGCCACTGTAATTTCTGTACTAGCCTCCCATACAGGCTGAGGGTTCCTCTTGTCAGGTCTCCGAGGGACAAATTATCCGAATTTGCCTCAAAACAGCAAACACCTCCTCCTATGTAATCTGGATATGGTCAAAGACGTGCTGTCCTTTTGCCTCAGTTCTGTAGAGTCTGTGTCTGTCTTTATTCATAAACGACAACGGTGGTCTTCAAGAGACTAATTCTCTGCCCTTTGCTATCCTTTGATCTTAATATATTTGTAGATTATCCTTGAGATTCTCTTTTATCTTGTCAGAAAGAGGACGCTCATGAACCATTCTGGCTCTCCTGTTTCCCTGTTAACTATTTCTTGCTTTCCTTATGCTCAAACACATCATTTGATAGTAACTTTCAATAACTTAATAGTTGTTTAACTTCACTATAACTCGATAGTAATAGTACATAATTCCCATTATAAAGAGAGTAAGGCAGCAGCTTTTTTTGTATTGGAAGTTTGCGAAGATTCGGAACGTCATCTAAATGTTTAAGAAACGTCTATGGATATGTGGTGAAGAGTATGTTGACTGTTTCCATCAGGATCCGGCACAGAAACAACAATACCTACAAATAAAGTAGTATGAGCACATCTATACGGATGCAGTCGCAGGAAAGCATCATCTTACATCGTGGACACCCACCATCCAGGTCATGCTTTCCTCTCAGTGCGGCCCATCAGGAAGAGGGTGCAGGAGCCTCGAGACTCACAACACCAGGTTCAGAGACAGATACTAACCGCTAACTGTCAGGCTATTAAATCAGAGGTGAAAACTTTCACTCGCCCCAAGCAACTTGTTATATTCCAAATACAGTGCAACAAATGCATTACATCCTGGCATTAAATGCCTTTGCATTACATCCCTGATCTTGCATTTTAGTCCTCCCAAAATAAATGCCAATATTACATTTGCATTCCTGAACACCAGCTAGCAAATTAACCACGAGGATTCCCTGACCCGTTTACACTTCCGAGGAGCTCTGCACACCATAGTTCTCGAGATGATGTTCTGTTTGTGCAAAGGAAAGGGGTTTCCTAGTAAGCGAGCAGGGAGAAGACCTGGAGGAATATATTGGTTCAGTCCTAGGATATATTAAGTTTTGCACAGAAATGTAATAACACAAAAGACCATTAAGGTGTTTCCTAATCAAAAGCAATGTGAGGGCACTACGCCAGGGGAGCGTGATGCAGCCATCAGGTCAGGAGACAAACAAGCCTACAGAGAAGTACGGGGAAATCTCCACAGGGGCATCAGGGATGCAAAGCGCAAATACAAATTGCGCATTGAAAATCAATTTGTAACAACAACCCCCGCAGTGTGCGGAAAGGCAGCAAGATGCTGACAGACTACAAAACCAATAATCTGCTGCCAGATGATGACGTCACCACTGCCTGATGTCCTAATCCAGTTCTTTGCCCGCTTTGATACTCAGAGGGAGGAGGCTGCTCCACTCATCAACCCACCTGATGGTGAGTCCACACTGGTCCTCAAGCAACATCAGGTGAGATTCATCCTGAGGAAAGTGAATGCGAGTTAAGGCAGCTGGCCCGGCCGGGTACTGAAAACATGCGTCGACCAGCTTGCTGAGGTGTTTACAAGTATAGTTAAGCTCTCACTACAACAAACTGCTGTTCCAACATGCCTTAAAACCTCCACCATCACCCCAGCGCCCAAAAATCAGCTCTGAGTGCGTGAATGACTATCGCCCTGTAGCGCTGACACCCATAGCCATGAAGTGATTAATGCTATAATCCCTCCTGGTCTGGACAAACACCAATTTGCCTACCGGGAAAACCGCTCCACAGTGGCTGCAATCACAACAGCCCTCCATATTGCTCTGACTCACTGCATTTAACACAGTCATCGCCCATAAACTGGTCAGCAAACTGAACACTCTTGGCCTTGTGCTCATGGGTCATGGACTTTCTCACAAACCGACCAGAGCAAGACAGAGTTGGTAAGTACACCTCCACTACCCTCATCTTAAAATAGGCATATATGGTCTTACTCTCTAATGGTGTTTCACAGTTAAAGATGTCTTGTAGGGACATTATGTATACTACTCAATAGTCTTTGATACTGGGGCATTCGCAGAAAGTATGACCTTGGTTTGCATTTTGATTTCCACAATTCTCCAGCAAACAGGAAGGTTGCTATCATAATGGGATTTCTGAGAGGGTGCAATAAAATATCTTATCAAGTTTTTCCATCCGAAACTCCTCCATTTCAGTGAACTGGTACACTTCCATTAGCACCTCCATATTATTTTCCAGTCCACCTCCGATATAATAATCCATCCTTCTTTCTCCCATTTTATTTTATAATTTTCTGTCTCTTTTTCTACAGTGCTTTGAAAGTATCCAGCCCACAAAACATGGTTCACCTTAGTGAGTATTGTAACCAGGGTTTTTGATCAACTTAACTGGAATTCTTTATTTCTGAATTACGTGCTCCTGTTTTCACAGTGGAGCTGAAAAAAAAAGTGAAGAACTAAATAATCAAAAACTGAAATGCCAGCAGTTCAGAAATAAACACAAAATTAAAGCTAAAGAGTCCTTAATTTGAGATCATTGGAGAAGGGAACGTCTCAATCTGCGTGCAGTTAACCCCTTTCTTCAAGAACCTGATGGTTGGGGTAGTAACTGCTCTTGAACATTGTGATGCGAGTCCTGAGACTCTGATACCTTCTCCCTGATGGTCATAGCGAGGAAAGTCTGTGGTCTGGGTGGTGAGGATTTCTGATGATGGACGCTGCTTTCTTGCAAGAGCATTTCATGTAGACCTGCTCGGTGGTTTGGAGGGATCTACCAGCTACCTACTGGGCCAAATACAATCACTTCTGTAGGATTTTCCGTTCAAACGCATTGTTGTTTCCATGCCAGGCTGTGAAGCAGCCGGTCATTACATTCTCCACCACGCATCTGTAAAGATTTCACAAAGTTTTAGATGGTAAGCTGAATTTTCGCAAAATGTTAAGGAAGTCTCAGGTGTCAATCAGTTTTGAATGGCTTAGCCCATCAAACCAGCCCACTCCAGCTGTCCACTGAGGAATTTTAATGAACAGGATAGTCCCAAGTAAACAATCCTTCTCCGAAGCCATAAGTCTTTCAGGAATCATAATATGGTGGAACAACAAGTCTCTTTCTCCCTGTGTTATCTCTCCCTTATCTGAAGCAAATGTTTCAGTCCCAGTATGTTTTTGTTCCATCTCTTTCTCTCTCATTAGCAGCCTGGCAACAGTAACGGCTTGTAATTCTCCCAGGGGAGGGGACATGGGCAACGCTGCACCCTTCTGCCCATCAGAGTTGTTCATCCTTCGTAACACCCCCATCCTTCTAGGAATTTTCACCAAAGGGGAAAATTAACTAGAACAGCGTTTTACAGGTTACAGAGTTTAGTTAAAATACAGAAGTGTTCTTAACTATAAAGCAATACAGATATACCTTCACATAGTATCTAGATAAACAGTCAGCGATTACATTGTCATTCCCTTTAATATGTTGTATCTTAATATCTTAATATCTTGTATCTTAATAAATTCCTGTAGCATCAGACTCCAATTTAATAACCGCCTATTTTTTTTCATTTTCGTCAGCAAAAAAAGGTACTAAATGGCTGTGATCTTAGCTTAAGTGTATATTACAAAATGTGAACTAATACGGGTGTGATTATACTGTAGTACATTATAAATGTTTGTGCAAATACTAATATCTATTTTACTTTTAAAGTTAACAGTCAACAGTCATGGTGTTTTTTTATCTTCCACATGCTTTGTCAAATTCCCTCAAAACCAGATCCTGTGGCATTTTGTCAACCCTTGTCCCTTTTCCATTTAACTCTCACATGGTTAGCTTGCTCACCAGTGCGGAATAGGCTCTCACATACTCCTTTCATAGGAGATATCTTATCACCAATGTTTTCCACTTAGCCCATTTATTGAACTTCCACATAATTCTTTATTTTTGAGCAAGTCATTAATTTTATCTTCAGGACCCTTCATTCTATTAGTTTTCAGTTTAACATCTGCAAGTTGTTTACCTTTAAATTTCCAAACAAACTGTAATTGATTCACAGGCACCTTGTTAACAAGCCATTGTTCCTTCAGCGTGGTTACTGCTTCTAAAACCAATTCAGACTTAAATTTTCTTTATTCAATTTAGGAACTACACTTTTCCCTGCAATAATATTCACATCACCACCTTTCATCTCCTCACTAGCTTTTAACACAAACAACTGAGAACTCTCACTTACGACTAGTACCAATGTTAGCCCTTTCTTCACTGAACCAAGTCCATCTGACCCAAAAGAACTGCATTCCTTTTCAACTAAATCAGATACCTCAGACTTTTCCCGAGTTTCAACTCTAGGTTCAGTACCCTGTGACTCCACAGGAACATTAACAATCTGAACACAAGCAAACGGGACATCTACCTCTTCCAGGCTTTCCATACCAGTCCCTTTTCCAAATTCTAAGTTCCCCTGATCCTCCCAGTTACTCTCTGGGCAAATCCCATCCGGAGTAAACACAACCCTGCGGGTTAAAACAACTTCATCTGCTAACGTAGCAGACTCCTTCAAGGTAATGGCATCTTTTTCAGCTAGGACTGCCCTTATATCATTATCGGGAACACATATAAATTTTTCAACTTCAAACTGCTCTGTCAAGCCAGACAGATCATCCATGTCCAACCCTGGACCTTCTAACTGCCTTATCTGTTTCTCATCTTTATTCTGTGCCTCTATACATTCTGTCTTGGCTAAGGGTAGGTCTACCTCCTCTCCTTTACTCTCTTTCACCTCACTGTTCTCCGTTTTATCAACCCCTAACCCCTCTTGGTACGGGGTCGGTAAAAACGTCTCAGCCAAACCAACACTGGACTCATTTAAACTGTCCTCTTTCTCAGCCGCCTTTCTCGATATGCTGCGAGTAATTGCGCATGCGGGAGAGATCTTAGAATCTAGGGCCGGGTCCTCAGCACTCACCGGCTTGCTTGTTAATTTCACTGCTGAACACACGTCACCACCTGCTAAATCATTACGAAGAAGGACGTCCACGCCGTCTCTCGGTAATTCCGACTTACTTCGACTGGTCCAGATACCAGGTCACATTTTAAAATGATCTTGTGCAAAGGTACAGCTTCTGTCCCTTTTCCTATACCTCTTAAAACTACCTCTCCAGTCTCAGGACCGAAATCTAACACCTTACTTAGGATCAATGACTGATCAGCCCCAGTATCTCTCCAGATTCTCACTGGAACTGGGGTCTCTCCTTCTTTCACAGACACCGTCCCTTCTGAAGTAAATTTCTCACGCCCCTCTCGTACTCTATTTACCTTTGCCTTGCTCGTCGATTTGCTGATCAGCTCAATACACCCTGTAGGGACTGCCGTTTTCCCTTTTCCTGTCTCCTTCTTCGGAGCAAAGCACTTAGATGCAATATGACCAACCTTTCCACAATTATAACAGGTCAATCCAGGAACCTTCCTGCCAGCCTGCTCCTCCTCCTTACCTTTACCACTAGCTCCCGGCTTATTCTCTACCTCAGCCGGTAGACTTCCTTTACCGTCCCTACTGCCTTTCTGGCAACTCTTATTTGAGGAAAAACTTTGTCTTGTGGGTTAGGGCATATTCATCTGCGAACCTGGCAAATTCCGAAACAGACTTATTCGTATTTTCGTTCAGATACATCCTGATATTATCCGAAACACAACCTTTAAATTCCTCAATCAGAATTAACCCTCTGAAACAATGGAAATCCTCCTCCACCTTTTCTGCAGCACACCAACGATCCACGAGCACACCCTTTTCATAGGCAAACTCTGCATACGTCTGATTCCACAGTTTCTTTAAATCTCTGAACTTCTGTCTATATGCCTCAGGTACCAACTCGTAGGCCCGAAGGATAGCCTGCTTTACTTCCTCATAATCCTCAGACTCCCCCTCGGACAACGCCGCATATGCACGTTGAGCCTTCCCTTTTTAATACACTTTGTAACAACGCCACCCACTGATCTCTGGGCCACTTCTGATTCACTGCCGCCTTTTCAAAATGCAAGAAGTAACTATCAACATCTGTCTTCTCGAACGGAGGTATTAACCTAAACTCCCTACTAACATTAAACTTCTCCTTTCGGTCTGCCCCGTTACCCACATGTTGCCAATTCTCCCTCTCGAACTACCGTTGTTCCATCCGCCTTTCAGCTTCCTCTTTCCTCCTTTCAACTTTCCTTTCTTCCTCCTCTGTTTCCAGCTGTTTTAACCTAAGTTCATTCTCCCTCTGCTTCTCCTTCTCAACCAACTCGGCTCTTTCTTTCCCCTTTTCGCCTCCAACTCCTTTAGCAGGATCTCATACTCCATTTTCCTCTTCTCCGTATCCAACCTTATTTTTTCCATCTCTAACTGAGCCACCCCAGCAACTGATTTCTTTTCAGGGAACAGGTTCAAAGCATCAGGTGTGGACACATCCTCGGATATATAATACTGGGCTATGGCCCTTTGTATCTCCCACTTTTCCATTGACGACTTCACCTCGGAGATATCTAATCGTTTCGCAACCTCCACCAAGTCGGTCTTTGCGGCACCCCCTAGCGCCTTCAAAGTCGGCTTTCCTAGAAATTTGTCTATTTCCATCTCTGCTGGTTTCCCGTCTGGTTACCCACGCAACCAGATCAAATAACGGACTTATAGCCCGATTCACTGGCCCCCCTATGTGGTATCAAATCTACAGACGAGGCTCCAATTTGTTACGTACCCCGTAACTGGGTGTCTTACCAGCAAAGATAGAAGTATCCGTTGCAGTCTGGTACAATTTTCAAAACAGTGTTTATTAGTAAAATATACAAATCAATATCAACAATGCAAATATACAGATAATACACGTTAGCAATACAAAACCTAATAGTGTGGGTATAATAATAATCAATAATAAACAAGCTCTATCGATGTCTCGGGGATAATGAATTGTCATATGTGACATTAAAGTTCAGTTCAGTCCATACAGGCTGAGGTAGTTGTTGGTCGATGTGTTGTAATTGTTGGAGAGAGAGAGAGAGAGAGAGAGAGAGAGAGAGAGAGAGAGAGAGAGAGAGAGAGAGAGAGAGAGAGAGAGAGAGAGAGAGAGAGAGAGAGAGAGAGAGAGAGAGAGAGAGAGAGAGAGGAGAGAGAGAGAGAGAGAGAGAGAGAGAGAGAAGGAGAGAGAGAGAGAGAGAGAGAGCAAACAGTGACAGCCAGTCAAACCTTCCTTTAAGTTCTTGATCCGTCGATGTGCGATGTGTTGTTGTGGCCATTCAGGTATGACCCCTCTCGCCTTTTGCTAGACCGTTCTTCTATGGTGGACTCGTCACCCAGGCAAGGGTGGACACACACACAAGCCCTCACCGGCCTCGCTATAAACACTGTGAGTTAAAATTGACCGATCCTTCGTTCGGTCTCCGATGCCCCCAACTTTTCTCGTGGGTTCCAACACTTAAGCAGTGCTCACTAGTGTGTTTCCTGGTGCGTCTGAGGGGCGTCTCCCCAGACCTCACTTTTATCCCTACTCGGGGTCTCAGGTGTCAATCAGTTTTGAATGGCTTAGCCCATCAAACCAGCCCACTCCGGCTGTCCACTGAGGAATTTTAATGAACAGCATAGTACCAAGTAAACAATCCTTCTCCGAAGCCATAAGTCTTTCAGGAATCATAATATGGTGGAACAACAAGTCTCTTTCTCCCTGTGTTATCTCTCCCTTATCTGAAACAAATGTTCCAGTTCCAGTATGTTTTTGTTCCATCTCTTTCTCTCTCATTAGCAGCCTGGCAACAGTAACGGCTTGTAATTCTCCCAGGGGAGGGGACATGGGCAACCCTGCATCCTTCTGCCCATCAGAGTTGTTCATCCTTCGTAACAGTAGATGCTAAAAAAGATAATGGTTTTAATAACAAAATCAGACTCCAGCCGTGGTCTATTACTGCTGGTTCATTTAAACCATTACGGGTACGTAACACCGGAGAGGGATTGGAACAGACGATTTGCAGGAGGGGGAAATATGATGTTATTAGGCAGAAACTTTGGAGCATAAATTTGGAACATATCTTCAGTGAAATGCACCGCAGATATGTGGCAAATGCTCCTGAAATATTTGGATGGATTTCTGCAAAGATCCATTTCACTGAGGCAGGGAAGTGATGGTAGGATAAAAGAACCATGGTGTACAAAGGATGTAGAAAATCTAATTAAGGAAAGAAAAGATTATGAATGGTCCAAGAAAGTACGTGTGGTTAGAGCTCCAGAAAGTTACAAGATTGACAGGAAGGAGCATAACAAAGAAATTCGGAGAGCTAGAAGGGGTCATGAAGAGGCCTTGGTGAGCAGGATTCAGGGCAACCCCAAGGCATTCTACAAGTATGTGAAGAGCAAGAGGCTGAGCCGTGTGGGAATAGGACAATTCAGGTGCGATAGTGGAAACGTGTGCATGGAGTATGAGGAGGTAGTGGAGGTACTTAACGAATACTTTGTTTCAGTATTCACCAGTGAAAAGGAACTTGACAGATATGGGGATGACATACAGTGGACTGAACCGTTTGAACATACAAACATTAAGAAAGAGGATATGCTGGAGCTTTTGAAAAACATTAATTTAGAGAAGTCGCGGTACAAGTCGCGGACGAGAATGGGAAGAGAGGTAGGAGATTGCTGAGAATCTTTGCACCATGAATAGAGACGGGATTGGGGGGTTGGAAATGTTGTTCCCTTATTCAAGAAAGGGAGTAGAGATAACCCAGGAAATGATAGACTGGAGAGCCTTACTTCAGTACTGAACAAGTTGGCGTAGAAGATTTTAAGAGGCAGGAGTTATGAGCATTTGGTGAGACATAATTTGGTTAGGTATAGCCAGCATGGCTTCGTCGAGGGCAGGTCATGCCTTACGAGCCTAATTGCATTATTTGAAGAAGTAACAAAACACACACATGAAGGTAGAGTGGTGGATGTAGTGTAGATGGATGAAAGGAATCCAAGGAGGCCTTGCTTTATAGATCGAGGACTGGCTTGCCCAGAGAAGGCAAAATGTTGTTGTACATGGTTCATATTCTGCATGGTGGTTGATGACCAGTGGTCTTCGGCTGGGACCTGTTCCACGACCCCTCCTATTGTAATTTTTATAGATGACCTGGATGAAGAAGTAGAAGGGTGGATTTGTCTACTGATGACACAAGCGTTGGGGTGCTGTTGATAGTCTGGAGAGTTATCAGAGGTTTCAGCAGGACAATGATAATGTGCAGAACTGGGTTGAGAAGTGGCGTATGGAGTTCAGCCCAGATAAGTGTGAATTGGTAAGACTCAACAGTGTAGAGGATCAGAGAAATTTTGGGTCCATGTCCATCGGACACTAAAAGCCGATGCGCAGGTTGACAGTATTGTTCAGAAGGCGTATGGTGCCTTCATCAACCGTGGGATTGAGTTCAAGAGCCATGAAGTAAAGTTAAAGCTGTACCTTGGTCAGACCCCACTTGGAGTACTGTGTTCAGGTCTGGTCACCTCACTGCAGGAAGGCTGTGGATACTGTAGAGAGAGTGCAGATGATATCCACAAAGGCTTTGCCTGAATTGGAGAGCGTGCCTTTTGGAAATAGTTTGAATGAACTTGACCTTTTCCACGGAGCGACGGAGGATGAGAGGGGAACTGATCGAGGTGTACAAATGATGAGAGGCAATGATCGTGTGTATAACCCAAGGTCTTTACCCAGGGCTGAAATAGCGGTTTTTTAAGAGACACAGATAGGTACATGGAAGTTAGTAAAATAGAGGGTTACGCTGTAAGGTAATTCAAGCCAGTTTCTTGAGTAGGTTACATTTTCGGCACAACATTCCTGGCCGAATAGCCTGTATAGTGCTGTAGATGGGACCTGCCTTACGCCATCCACTTTTCCGTTCCCCTCCCTCCTCATTGCCCCCTTCTCCTCTCTCCCTCCTCCCTCCCTTCTCGCTCAACACTTCTCTGGCTCCTCTATCTGAGTATACGAAAATCTATTTTTCCTAGTGATCTAAAGAGCAAAAGTGAAGTGATACTGGATGTAATGGGGGTAGAAGCACATGACAGGTTATTTCGATAAGTATCTTGCACAAGTTTTAACGAAGTTACCTGCAGTTCACTAGAAATAAGAGAGTGTCGAGGTTGGAGGGGCGTAATTGAGTGTAGTTACTATCACTAACGAGAACGTGATTGGGAAGCTGAAAGGTCTGAAGGTATTTAAGTCACCTGGACTGATGCACAACACCCCCGATTTCTGAAAAATATAGTTAGTGAGGTTGTGGAGGCATTGCTAGAGTCCTTTGTGAATCACTCTGATCTGGGATGGGTCCTGAGGACTGGGAAATTGCAGATGTCAGTCTACTCCTTAAGAAGGGAGGGAGGCAAAAATAGGAAATTAGCAGCCAGTTAGTCTGATTTCCTGGTTAGGAAATTGTTGGAGGATGAAGCTTCGGGATGCATGATAAGATACGGCAAAGCCCGCATGATTTCCCTGATGCGAAACCTTGCCTCATTAATCCGTTGCAAATTTGTTTGAGGAAATAACAGTCAGTAACAGACAATGGAGAGCCAGTGGATACTGTTTGCTTGGATTTTCAGAAGGCATTTGACAAGGTGCTGCAGCCTGGATTAATATATTTAAGTCTGGTGGCCCTATCAGAAGAAGGGTGTCCAGGCTTTGCCGCGGGTGCAGAAGACGTCAACCCGGATGCTGCCTGTATTAGAGGGCATGTGGGATAACAAGATCTTGGACAATCTGGGCTTGCTTTCTCTGGAGCGGAGGAAGCTGAGAATAGATCTGATGGAGGTTTATAATATATAAGACAGACGGTATATGTTACTCCAGGGTTGAAATGACAAGTAAAAGAAGGCATATATGCAGACTGAGATGGGGGTAATTGCAAAGGACATGTTTGTTTTACACAGACAGTGGTGGTTACGAGAACTGCTCTGCCTTGGATGGTGGTTGAGACAGGAGAATTGGGTGTTGCTAAGAGAGGTTAAAATAGGCACGCAAATTTACGGTGAGTGGAAGACGATTTAGGGAATCTGTTCCATTTTAACGAGAAGTGGTTTGTGAGAGGAATGCCCTGCGGTGAGTGGTGATTGAGAGAGATACATTAGTGAAGTTTACGAGACTATCAGACCGGCAAAGGATGCTAGAAAAAAGCAGGGTTATGGGCTGTGCAGCGGGGATGTGTGGGACAGAGTCTGCGCACGGGGCAGCTGATGCAAGGAGAGCACGCGCGAGTGGTGGGGTACAAGAAGTGCGCACAGGCAGTGGGGCGGTAGAGTCCAGGCAGCGGGAACGAGCAGTAGGTCAGTTTAGCAGGAGTTGGAGGGGGTGGGAGCATCCCACTAGACCTCACTCAGCCTGGAGGTTATACGCTGCTGTGCTAGTCTGAGAGGCGAGGGGGAAGGTAAGTGAGTGGGAGGGTGAAGTAAGAAGCTGAGAGGTGATAGGTGGAGCCAGGCGAGGGGGAAGGTAAGTGAGTGGGAGGGTGAAGTAAGAAGCTGAGAGGTGATAGGTGGAGCCAGGCGAGGGGGAAGGTAAGTGAGTGGGAAGGTGAAGTAAGAAGCTGAGAGGTGATAGGTGGAGCCAGGCGAGGGGGAAGGTAAGTGAGTGGGAGGGTGAACTGAGAAGCTGGGAAGTGATAGGTGGAAAAGGTAAAGGGCTGAAGAGACCCGAAAAAATTGTCTCTTTATTTCTCAACAAGTATCTTGAGCCTGTCTTTACTGTGGAAGTTACCAGCAGGAGAGTGTCGGGGTGGGGGTTGTGGGAGACGTAATTGAGTGTACTAACTATTATTAACGAGAAGGTAATTGGGAAGCTGGAAGGTCTGAAGGTATTTAAGTCACCTGGAGTGATGCACAATACCCCCGATTTCCGAAAAAAATATAGTTAGTGAGGTTGTGGAATCACTCGTACCTGGAATGATTCCTGAGGACTCGGATATTGCAGGTGTCACTCTACTCCTTAATAAGGGAGGGAGGCAAAAATAGGAAATTAGCAGCCAGTTGGTCTGATTTCCTGTTTGGGAAATCGTTGCAGGGTCAGGCTTCGGGTCAATGATAAAATAGGCCTAAGCCCGCATGGTTTCCCTAATGGGAAATCTTGACTCACAAATCAGTTGCAATTATGTTTGAGGAAATAACAGTCAGTGACAGACAAAGGAGAGTCAGTGGATAGTATTTACTTGGATTTTCAGAAGGCATTTGACAAGGTGCTGCACCCTGGAGTGATACATTTAACTCTGGTGACCCCATCAGAAGAAGGGTGTCCAGGCTTTGCCGAGGATGCAGAAGACGTCAACCCGGATGCTGCCTGTATTAGAGGGCATGTGGGATAACAAGAGCTTGGACAAACTGGGCTTGCTTTCTCTGGAGCGGAGGAAGCTGAGAGTAGATCTAACGGAGGTTTATAATATATAAGACAATCGGTATCTTTTTCCCAGGGTTGAAATGTCATGTAATAGAGGGCATATATGCAGGCCGAGATGAGCGTAATTCCAAAGGACGTGTGAAGTGCAGTTTGTGGGTGCGAGGACTTCTCTGCCTTCAGACACAAGCATTGGGGAATGTTAAGAGTTGTTAATAAAGGCACGAAAATTCACGGTGGTTGGAAAACGATTGAGGGAAGGTGTTTGAGTTTAACGGGGAGTGGTTTGAGAGGAATGCCCTGCGGGGAGTAGTGATTGAAAGTGATATATTAGTGAATTTGACAAGACTATCAGACCGGCAAAGGCATGCTGGAAAAAAGAAAGGTTATGGGCTGTGCAGTGGGGAGGGGCAGCTGACGCATGGAGAGCACGCGCGAGTGGTGGGGTAGAAGGAGCGCACACGGGTAATGGGGCAGTAGAGCCCAGGTAGCGGGAACGAGGAGAGGGTGTGGTTTAGCAGAAGTTGGAGAGGGGGAGGCATCCCACTAGACATCACTCAGCCTGGAGGTGATATGCTGCTGTGCTGGTCTGAGAAGCTCTGGACCACTGTTGGAATGACTGGGCTGCGGGGGACAGCAGTAACCTTACATCACGGTTACTCCTCAAATCAGACTCAAGTTCAACACCGCAACTGGAAGCTACAGCGGTTTGCTGATTTAATCCTGACAAATGTAAATTACACAACTCCAGCTAACGTGCGGGAATAAATAAGCATCTCCCGATTCACTCACAGGCACACACAATTACTTGACCGACGTCAATGAGTGACAGCTTGAATAATCAGTCCCGTTTCTCACCATCACTTTGTATGGGGGTGTCTAAAACCCGATGCAAAGGCGCAGGTGCCAAGGATGCAATGAGACCACAAAACAAGTGATAAAACTTTTACTCTTTATTCATGGCATGCTATGGGGGGAAGTTACAGACTGATCTCCCAAAGAGCCAGTACAGACACCGCCCTCCCCCAAATCACAATTCTCCACAATTTATAACATTGATCATCACAGGAAATATAATTACGCGAGTTAATACAGTTTTAGAACAGTTTCGATCACAAGCTAAGATACAATTAGATGTAAAATCATCATTGGTTAGTTATAATTATTTCTATCAAAGCTAGCCTGGAGACAACATTAGTACCTCATGCTGACACCTTCCCCTTCTCTCGAAAGATCTACCCTGTACGCATTCGTACCCATATTTAGTCATGTCACACCTCAAAATGCTTTGTGTGACCAGATAATTCCTTATTTGGACCTATGTCTAACACCATTAGGGAACAAAGTCTGGTACGTCACTTGTTGCTGGGTAAGGTTCCCTTTTGGCTGTCCAGCAACTAACATAAAGTGATTGATCATTAACTAATCACAGCCCTTTAATCTCTTTTAATCTATCCCGCTATTTACCTATCCCTTCACTCCATCAGGGACCGATGATTATAAAGTTACACTTCACAGCAGTGTTCCAGATCGCTGCAGATCCAGGGTCACTGCCAAGGTATTTGTAAATTTAACATCATTATATCTCCACACAACAAAGAATGTACCGTCCTTAGCAAAGGGAGCAAAATTATCCATGGATAATCCCACCCCGGAATACTGGTGTCCTAGAATGAGCCCCACACACAGATTTTTTCCAGACTGTGTAATTCCACAGGGCGTCACTTGGCGAAGCACTCGGACCCGGACACCCGGCGAAGGAAGCGCTGCGGACGCGAGGCGGAATTACATGACTTCAGAAACGCCTGGACGTAATACAAGGCTTAGCTAAAGACAAGATTAGTTAACACTAATTTATTGTGGAGTATTGTGCACAGTTCTGGTCACCGAATTATAGGAAAAATGTCAACGAAATAGAGAGAGTACAGAGAAAATTTTCTAGAATGTAACCTGGATTTCAGCACCTAAGTTACAGAGAAAGATTGAACAAGTTAGGTCTTTATTCTTTGGAGCATAGAAGGTTGTGGGGGCTCTTGATAGAGGTATTTAAAATTATGAGATGGAGTTTATAGATGGAGTTGACGTGGATAGGCTTTTTTCCATTGAGAGTAGGGGAGATTCAAACAAGAGGACATGATTTGAGAGTTAGGGGGCAAAAGTTTAGGGGTAACACGAGGCGGAACTTCTTCACTTAGTTGTGTGGAACGAGCTTCTAATAGAAGTGGTAGAGCCAGGTTGGATATTGTCATTTAAAGTAAAATTGGATAGGTATATGGACAGGAAAGGAATGGAGGGTTATGGGCTGAGTGCGGGTCAGTGGGACTAGGTGAGAGTAAGCGTTCGGCACGGAGCAGAAGGGCCGAGATGGCCTGTTTCCGTGCTGTAATTGTTATATGGACATATGGGTATATGGTTAACACCGGTGGGAAGTCAACCTGGAGCGCAGGCATTAAAGGGGAGGGTGGTGGTTAAAGGGAATGCCGTTGAGTAGGCCAAAATGTCCCCAGACGGGGATGTTCACACACTCAGATGTTCACGTGATCACAGTCAGTCGGGGTCTGATTTCCTTCAGAGATCTCAGTTGCTCCCTCCTTTTCAAATAGAATCGATTCCCTACCAGTCTGAAAGAGGAAATAAACGAGTTACTAACACTGTCAGCAACACGGGCTTGGGTTCATGTTTCAACAACTCTCACAGACAAATATCACCAGAATCCCCGCGGATCCGCTGATATTTCATCACATTGAGCACTAACACAAACACTCACCGGATCCACTCCAGACTCGGGAGTGTCTGTATGAGGCGGCGGACAGTGGGGACTGATTGGTCTGTGAGCGAGTTTAATCCCAGGTACAGCTCCATCAATGATCTGTTTGTACTGAGAGCGGAGAGGAGATCCTCGGCACCAGAATCTGTGAGACCGACTCTCCCCAGCCTGGAGATGTGAGAAAGTGAAGGTGAAGGACACAGAGAGAAAGGATACGGTAGAAATTCCCAGTGTTTATCAGTAACACAGTTACTGATCACATTACTGTTCAGTGTCTGACACCCAGTGACTGTGAACGCAATCTCCCACAGTCTGGTACTTACTCCAGTCTCTGTATTTTACACTCCGGGTTCCTCAGAGCCGCAGACACCAGTTTCACTACTGAATCTCCCAGTCTATTCTCCTTCAGGTCCCGGTCCATCAGTGATCGATTTGTACTGAGAGTGGAGTCGAGATCCTCGACACCAGAATCTGTGAGACTGACTTTATTCAGCCTGGAGATGAGAGAGGATAAGGGTGAAGGACACAAAGAGAAGGAAGATGGCACAACCCCCCTGTTTTTATCAGTAATACAATTTCTGATCACATTAATGTTCAGTGTTAAACACCCAGTGACTGTAAACATAGTATTGTAGTTTCTACTCTGGGTTACTGAGAGCCGCAGACAGCAGCTTCACTCCTGAATCTCCCAGGTCATTCTCCACAGTCTAAGCACAAACAGGCAAATTGATGAACGAGGCAAACACGAGGAAATCGGCAGATGCTGGAAATTCAAGCAACACACACAATATGCTGGTGGAATGCAGCAGGTCAGGCAGCATCTATAGGAAGAAGCGCTGTCGAAGTTTCGGGCCGAGACCCTTCATCAGGATTAACTGAAAGGAAAGATAGTAAGAGATTTGAAAGTAGTGGGGGGAGGGGGAAATGCGAAATGATAGGAGAAGACCGGAGGGGGTGGAGTGAAGCTGAGAGCCGGAAAGATGATTGGCAAGAGGGATACAGAACTGGAGAAGGGAAAGGATCATGGGACGGGAGGCCTATGGAGAAAGAAAGGGGGAGAGGAGGACAGGCAGAGTGATGGGCAGAACGAGAGAGTAAAAACCGGAGGCGGAAAAAAGCTAAATATTCTAGGGATGGGGTAAGAAGGAGAGGAGGGGCATTAACGGCAGTTAGAGAAGTCAATGTTCATGCCAGTCCTTCCAGGTGAGGCGACACTTCACCTGTGATTTGGATGGTGTGGTATACTGCGTCCGGTACTCCCGGTGTGGCCTTTTATATATTGGTGAGACCCGACGCAGACTGGGAGAGCGTTTCGCAGAACACCTATGCTCTGTCCGCCAGAGAAATCAGGATCTCCCAATGGCCACACATTTTAATTCCGCGTCCCATTCCCATTCTGATATGTCTATCCATGGCCTCCTCTACCATCAAACTTAATCCACACTCAGGTTGGAGGAACAACACCTTATATAGCGGCTGGGTAGCCTCCAACCTGATGGCATGAGCATTGACTTCTCTAACTGTTCGCTTATCACAATTCCACACAGCCTGATTTACTACAGTTCCGTCCAGATTCCTAACATTAACATAACACAATGGAACGTGTCACAGTTCACAGTCAGAGAGAAATGAAGTTACCTCAACTCCTGGCACTTATGCAGCTCGTGTCCCAGCCGTTGGAATCCTTCACGCTGAATGTGGCAACCAGAGAGATCCAGGAGTTTGATTGTATCACACAGTCCGATGACATGGGAGAGAACCGCGCAGTCAGTCAGGGTCAGTGTTGTTGCACTGAATGAAAGTGTTTCCACAGATTCCAGTACGGCCTGAGCCAGTCCTCGATCCTCAGACTCAAATAGGTAGTACATTGTGTTCAGGAGGCTTCTACCGGCTTCACTCCATCTGCTTTTACTCTGGTGTTTAACTTCCTTCTTCACCCAGTCAATCACCTGGCAGGTTGTTTGTTGAGCAAGTGGACCCAGAAACTCTTCCAGGACCAGAGCTGTCTTTCGGGATGAGAGACCAGCAACAAAACGGAGAAATACCGCGAATCGCCCGTCTGTCGTGTTGTGGGCTACAGTGAGAAATTTCGAGATATCTTCGGGATCTAGAGTCAGGTATTGTGCGAGCGCAGCTACAAACTCTTGGATGGTGGGGTGTAGGAATTTGTACAGCACACAGCGGTCGGAATCCTCCCTCTCGAAAAACTCCGTCAGGAACCCAGACAGGAACTGGGAAGGATGGAAATTGTATTTAATCAAATCTTCATCTGTAAACACAATGTTCCTCTGAGGCACTCCTTCGAATGCCATCTGACCAACTCCGAACAACACATCACGAGCGTATTCAATCTCACTGCCGTGAATTTTTAAGATGTTGTCAATATAGCAGGAATACAATTGGGTGATGGTCCTGGGAAGTCGCTGAGGGTCCCTGACTCTTTGGGTGAAGAAGGGGCCCAGTGCCAGAGCAAGAATGCAGCAGAATGAGGGGTTGTGGCTCATGGTGTACAGGATCTCGTTCTCCTTCACGTGTTTGAAAACAGCGACCGCCACCGCCCGATCTTCAAAATATTTGATGAAATATTGCTTACGTTCTTCACCAACAAATCCCAGGATTTCAGCCCAGACACTGATTTCTGCCTTTTCCAATAAATGTAACGCAGAGGGACGGGTTGTCACCAGCACTGAACACCCTGGGAGCAGTTTGTGCTGGATTAAACTGTACACAATGTCGGACAATTCACACCAGGACTCAGGATCCGGGCAGTGGTATTGAGGTTCTGTGTCTCTCCGACTGTCAGTAAAATCGATTCTTTGTTTGAATTCATCCAAACCATCAAATATAAACAACAATCCCTTTGGGTTTTTCCAGACCTCTCTCAGCAAATTCCCAAAGTAAGGATACTGGTCCAGAATCAGTTTTCTCAGGTTCGTTCTACAGTTAATTGAGTTTAAATCCTTGAATCTGAAACGGAAGACAAACTGGAATTGTTGGTATATTTTCCCTGTGGCCCAGTCATAAACAATCTTTTGTACCATTGTCGTTTTCCCAATTCCCGGATCTCCAACCACTGCTACCGAACTCCCTGAATTGATTTCACTCTGGGAAAAGCTGCTCTGGAACAACTGATCAGTCCGGATTTTTTCCAGCTCTTCGCTGAGATGTTTCTCTCTCCTCTCCTCGTGGTCTCTGCCTCTTGCCGTCAGCTCATGTTCCACCAGTCTCCGATCTCTAACAGTAGAAATGACCGTGAGTTCAGCGTATCGATCAACCAGCTGGAAAACCTTCTCCTTCTCCGTCATCAGGATCGTGTTCACTCTCAGTGTTTCAGTTTCTGTCCGCAGAGTCTCCTTGTGTTTCTGTTGAACATCTTCCATGGGAACAGAGAATGGTAAATGGCTCATTTGACAAAGAACTTTATAACAGCATTACGATATTGAGTGCCAGAGATAACATGAATTAATTCAACCCCTCCACGGATGTTGTTGCAGAAAGTAAAATTCTGCTAACAAACACCGTATTTGACAGGAATGAATATCCCAGATAATATTCAATCATCATCTTCAGGTACAAATTCCATGTGAAGATAACATCCTTCTGACATCCTATTCCGTGTGAACGAATATCCTATTGCAATTCTGACTGCACTTCTGTGGACGTTTTCCTTTACAACAACATTTCTCTATATTTAAAGCATTGTTATCATTAGCAAGTGATGTGAATGTGGAAATATGGACAGCGGACCCTGTGCATTTTCACATGTACACACTGGGGATTCACAGGTGTCTACTGCATCCTGCATCAAAGCAGGAGCAGAATATGCGCGAAATTCTCAAGTAGGGCCGCATCTTTATGTTCAGTGTTCTGCATCTTTCTCATCCAAAGTACTTTTATACATCTCTCAAAATCCATCTGCTACTTTATTTAATTGTTTTAGCTTTACTGATGAAGGAGTGTATAATTTAAAATCGTCCATGAATAGAGGATGCATGTTTTATTTGATTTTTTCTGATTTGAGACACGATCTTCATCCGATTCAATAAATTAGAGAGCGGGCTTCAAGCTGGACAAAACAGGTGAGATGTCCGAAAACAACATTGTAAAATAAAAATAATACTGAGCATTTTTGAAAGATTTGAAAATGCATTTTCCAATTTAAAATAAGAACACCTTAAGTGTTAATTTATGTGTAAGAAATGTTTGTGAAACATTCGTACGCATCATGCAAATGTAAATGTTATGGTTTTTGTCGTTACACAATGAGTCTCAGAATGAAAGGCATCCCTTTAGAGGGTGAATCTTTGGAATTCATTGCTGTAGTTGACTGAAGGCCAAGTCACTGGGTATATTTAAACCAAAAGTTGATAGTTTCTTAATTAGTAACAGTGTGAAAGAGGAGAAAATGATAAAAGAACGAAAATAAATTGGCCATGATGGAACGGAAGAACAGACACGATGGGCCAAATGGCCTAATTCTGGTCCAATGTCTTATGGTCCAGTCAAAACCATAGTGGGTTTAGAGAGTCGCCCTGAAAAAAATACTGCCTCGGTTTATTTTAATAATGGTGGTTGTTCTTTGTTGGTTGTTAATAGATGGGGTGAGTATAGTATGCCAATGCTTCATTAGATTTTGTAGGACCTTGATAAGTATTATTACTGTATTTTGTATCTTTTCTCAACTCAATCTGCTAAAAGCTGGCTTGTGGGCACTGGCAAGCACACTCATTTCTCAAATTTTCGAAACGTTTTGAATATGCGAGTGGCGGTTAGTATTGTGGATTTCTGGAGAATCACATAAATATTGCTGTGCTGGACTAATTGATTAATGCTATTGGGATGATATCAGTTGCAAATATTGCTTTTGGGACAATTTGTACCCAGTTCATGTTCCATAGTCTTTTATTTCCTCTTTTAATTTATCATATTTCTCGTGTTTTTCTCTAATTAATTTCTGTTTCCTATGTGTGTTTGTAAGTGTTCTGTCTATTTAGTAAGTTGTTCTTGCTTTATCCTGACGTTTTTTATGGATTGTCTTGTCTGTAACAATGGACCGTTCATAGTATAATTTGTAGATACCGGACTCTAAAACTAGATCAGCCTTGTATTTATATTAAGGCATGGGAGTCCTTGTTTGTTGTTGCAACCAGCTTGCTACTCTACGCGTTCTCGTTACCGTCTGAAATCTGGCCAGCAATATATGTCGTCAGGAAATTTGTACATGGTATTGATATTGCGAGGGTAGAGCAGTGGGCTAAAGCGAACATCTTTGAAGTGAGCCACTTTTGATTACCAGGGAGGAAGAGATGTTAATTCCAGTCCACACAGACTGTGGTCTTCCGGTGGGGAAGCTGAAGTTCCAGTTGCTCTGGGAGGCACGGAACCCCAAATTTTGAAGCTTTTGATTATACCTGTAGGAATGATTATGTGAAATAGCAGTCTAGCATAAGAATTAGTATTGTCCAGGCATTCCAAGGCCTCACAAAGAGACAATGAAATCGCACCAGTTGTAGACCTATTGTAGCAATGGGCAAATTGCAGTAGGTCCAGGTCCTTGTTAAAGCTGGGGTGTGTTCTAGCCACAGCCAATCTTGCAAAGCTCCTTGTGACCGTAGATATGGTACGAATGTTGCGCTTTGGAAGCTGGTGGGAACTACCAACTGTAGCAATGACAGATTGAAAATGTCTTTCAGCAACTTTGGTTGGCACAGATTGCAGATGCCTACCCAGTACACCATCGGGGACTGTTGAGCTTGCGAGGGTTTAACCTCTTGAAAGACTTTCTGACGTCACTCTCCGAGACAGATCACGGGCTCACTACGTGCTGCAGTGTTCCTCATAGCTGCCATTTTGTTCACCTTTACAGAGTGTGAACAACGGCCGTTGAGCACACCTGGGAATGAAGTATCCCTGCCATTCATGTTAGCTTTCTCTTTGCTGGATGTAATGATCTTCAAACCCTACCAGACCACGTCCATCCGACTCAGAATTGTTATTTTGCTCTTGAGATCGCCCACTGCTGGTCTTGTATAGTCCTGGATTTCAGGCGTGAAAGCGACAGATCTAGCCCCCGGCAGAGTACGAATCTCCTGGTTCATCCACGACTTTTGATTCGTTTATGTACGTTAGGCATACACTCATCTACACGTGTTTTAATGAAGCCAGTGACAAATGTGGCGTACTCACCTAGATTCGAAGATGAATCTGTGACTATCGCCTGGCCCATAGACTCAAACCAGTCCTGTAAGCGCTCCTGTGCTTCCCTTGTCCATTCCTTCTTGGTCCTCTGTACTGCTGTTGCGGCCTTCTGTCTCTGCCTGTAGTCGGGGAGTAGAAGTCCAGCCGGGAGATCAGACTTTCCAAAGTGCGGACGTGGGATGGCACAGTTAGCACTCTTGACGGCGGTATAACTTGCTTCAGTGTCTTGGCTCCTCTGGCTCCACAAGTGATGTGTTGGTGACAATTCTTGAAGACTTTTTTAAGCTGGACTGGGAAAATTCCCAAAATGGATGACGCTTGATCGTGAAATGTTCCAGGTCGAGTGAACATGACAGGGGTAAAACCGCCACGATTGTACAACACAGGGAGTTAATAATGAAACCTACTCAACCTCCTCTTCCTTCGAAAGACTCCACAGTCCTACCTTGATGGCGAATGTGAAGCCAGCGAGCTGTATCACGGCATCCTGGTTGGTGGGAGATGTTCAAGTCTCCAAGAAACAGAAAACACAATGTGACCGAATGTCCCTCTGTGACAGGAATGTTGCTCTGAGATCTTTGATATTATTTACCAGCGATTGTATGCTCGCTGGACGATCGTCGGTCGTGGAAGTCTGAAGTCTTGTCTCCTAAACCAAACTCATTTTAATCCAGCGCGGCATCCTCTCTTCTGCTGTCTTAATGGGGAACTGGACCTGCGACTGGAGACTGCTGTCCGAGATTCTTCCGAGTGATAGATTTTTAATCACCTTAAAACGATGTTAATTGCAGTATTACACATAACTGTGCTGTGGATTTGAGCTGTAGCTGTCTGAAACCGGAATATGTGATCACTTCCTTCCAAGCTGCTCGCACAAGTCGCCGACTTAATGGCGCCCCAGAATCTGTTGAATGTTCTGCACTTATCTAGTGTAAAGTTAATCTTTGGAAAATAGTTCCACAGTTTTGAATTAATTAAATTCGATTTACTGATGAAGGAGAGTATTAAATAAAATCATCCATGAACAGGTGTCTCAACGTGCCAGCGTATAAATCATATTGCCTTTTGTTGATTTGGTACCGTATTTCCAGCCAATTTAATAAATGAAAGAGTGGGTTTAAAGCTAAGCATGGCCACAGTAGGCTTGGAGAGTCACCCTGAGTAATTCCTCAGTTTATTTTGATAATGCTGTTTGATTTTAGCTGTTAACAGATGGGGTGCTTATAGCACGCCAGTCCTTCATCAGATGTAGGAATTTCACAGAATTTCAGAACCTGCGTATGTATTAAGAACTTCTATTAAGCACGAGTGTGGGATAGAATCAAATATTTTTGGGAATCAATGTAACGATATGAAAGATTTCTGCTTTTCTCGGGGCTTGATTTAGAATAACAGAATCTATTATCAGTTGTCTTTACATACTTTCATAACCTTACGGCATTCTTTCTGCTCTTCTGCAAGTATGTCGTGCTCACCCAATGCGTAATGATTAGTTGAGAGACACAGGATGTTGCAATTTTATATATCGTTTATAAGCAAGTACTAGGACGAGGTTTTGATGGGTCATCTGTGATTTCTCCTTTACGCAAGAGATATGTTTTACCTTGTTACTATATGTAGTATTATTAAGAGTTCATCTTATTTGTTACGGGCAGAAAGCCAGGGAGTGGGAAAAAAGTATGTACGTCCCATTTGAACAGAGACGAAGAGAAATTTATTTTGCTGCCCGGTGGTGAACCTGCGATTGATTGATTGATTGATTGATTTATCTATCTATTTATTTATCTATTTATCTATCTATCTATCCATCTATTTATTATTTATCTATCTATCTATCTATCTATCTATTTATTTATTTATTTGCCATGGTTGGCTGCGGAGTACAAGTCATTGGTTATATTTAAAGTGCAAGTCGATAGGTTCCTTATTAAAGCTGTCAACTTTACAGGCAGACGGCAGGGCAGTGAGGTTGACAGCAATTACAGAGCAAATTCGAATAGCCAAATGACCCAATTATTATCCTCGGTCTTCCGATGGCCCATAATTGGCTCACGATTGGAGAGGATGCAGAACAGGTTCATCAAAACTTTGCTCAATTTGAGGGCACAGGTTACAAAGAAATGTTTAAGAAACTTGGTTTGACACCGGAGGCTGAGGGGAGATCTGACACAGGTGTATAAGACTGAGAGAGGCATAGTGATCGTCGGGAGCCTGAAATGCCTAAGACCAGAGGGCATTTGGTTTCAGCGAGGCGGGGTACATTCAAAGAACTTATGGGTAGTTATTAATTTTTTGTTTGTTTATTTTCACAAAGAGGTAGGTGCCTGGATGGTCAGCGAGGCAACGATGACATGCCTGTTAAATATAGTCCTAGATATACACATGAAAGGATATGGTTCACAGTATAAAGGAGAGTAGAAAACGTTTTCTCCTTCCTTTACTGGGTATATAAAGAGTATAAGAAAGGAGAAAGTAGATATCCAACCAGTGGAAAATCATGTTGGAGATGTAGTAATGCGGGGAAGGGAAATGGCGGATGAACTCAGTAAGCATTTTCCATCGTCCTCACCGTGGAAGGTGCCAGCAGTATGCCGCTATGTCAAGAGTATCCCGGGGCGGAAGTGAGTGCAGAATTCTGAAGAAGGAGAGAGTGCTTTGGAGACTGAAAGATCTGGGGATTAAAAAAGTCACCTGGACTGTAAGATACAGTCTATCAGGAACCTGCCTGGGGTGTGTGGGGATTTCTAGCCCGTTTGGGCCAGTGTGAAAGTCTCGGCAGAACCAGCTGCTGGATTAATGGAAAAATACATTGTAGCATATTCACGCTGCAACAAGAGACTCTCTGAACTGTAACTTGAATCCAGGGATCGGCAAATGGTTTGTGGTTAAAACCAAAGAGCTGATTGTGGACTTCAGACAGACTTAGATGAGGGAACACAAACCGGTCCTCGGAGGGATCAGAAGCAGAGAGATTTAGCAATTTCAGGTTGCAGAGTGTCAGTATCTCTGAAGATGTTACTTGGTTCCGACATATTGATGTAGCTTTAAAAGAGGCAAGACAGCGGCTATGTTTATTTCGGAGTGTGAGGAGATTTAGATTGTCGCTTAAAACATTCAAAAACATCTACAGATGTACAGTGGAGAGGCTACATCGGCGTTTGGTATGGGGGACACTGCACAGGATCAAAAGAATCAATAGAAAATTGTAAAATTAGTCAGCTTTATCATGGATACCAGCTGCAGCACTATCAAGGATATATTGAAGGAGCAGAGCCTCCACTATGAAGGACCCTCATCACTGAGGACACGCCCTTTTCTCAATATTACCGTCAGGAAGGAGAACATAAACATGGTGGCTTATTCTCAGCGCTTCAGCGACTGTTTCTGCCCGTCTGACATCCGATTTCTAAATTGACACTGAACCCATGGACTCTATCTCACTCTTTTATCATCTCTGGTATCGTACTATTTTAATTGAACTATTTAATGTACACATATATTTACCGTAATTCAGTTACTAATTTTACTATATCACAAGTTCTGCCAAGCACAATCTAACATTTGAGATGTGGTTTGAACTGTGGAATACATCACTCACCTTTCAGTTGAGTGGGTAGGTCTTCGCTAATATTTATGTGTACTTGTGGATCCGGGCCTGTTTAAAAAATTTTAAAAAGATCTGATGAAAACCAAGCTATTACAATTAAATCTATTTATTTCAATGTGACTTTGCGTTCAGTGCGTGGCTTTAACATACCCAGCTCCTGTATTTCTTTCAGTATTTTGTCCAACATCGGTAACTCAGTCCTCATTTTCGCAAAGGATTCCCATATCGCCCTCCGGGTTCGCAAGCCTTTCCCCATCACCAAATTTACGAAGCGTGTGGAACTCTCTGCCCGGTTACCCTTCTCTGCCAGTTCAGTGACTTCCTATGGAAGGGAAACAATAAATTTTATAAACAATAAGCAATAATAGCAGACAGAAAGACATGGAGGACAATATGCGTCCTTGTCGCTGTAGCTTCAGAACAGGTGCAGTCACTTGACTGTCAGCTCATCCCCTGTTAATTCTCTGAATTCTGTCATTAACAGAGAAACAATAACTGAGGGAAATTCAAAATCAATGCTGGGCGAGAAAAAGGCTTCACTGACACTCTGCAATAGATGCAACGAGATTAATTTCCTCGATCTGTCAATGTACAACATTAAATCAGCAAGATGTGGCAACAAGAACGGGGAGAGCGAGAGAGAAAAAATGGATGGGAAGCATCACTGATTCGTGGCTGAAAGAAAATCATAGTTCTGTGCTCACATCCAAGGATACATTTTGTATCGAAAGGATAGGCTGGTAGGCTTGGATCGTCTCTAATGTTAAAAAAAATCTTTAGAACGAAGTGACATCGTACTGGATAATCACGTCTTTAGAGTTAAGAAACTTGAATACCCATTTAACATTAAACAGTAGCCCGATGTGGAGATAGTTAAAAAAACTTGGAAAAAGGGCAGTATTAAAAGAGCTATGGGGGTAGCTGTGGTGATTTCAATATGCTGTTAGCTTTGGAAAATCAAGTTGGTGCTACATCCCAAGCCAGGGGATTTGTATAATACCGACAAGATACTTTTTAGAGAAGCTACTGGTTGAGGCCACGATAGTGAAGGCGAATTTGGATTTAGTGTTGTGTTTTGAAACACAAGAAGTGCTGGTCAATGATAAATTGAAAGACGACACCTTTGACTAGATGAGGCTGCATACCCAATAAGAGCCCATGATATGATAGGGAAGATAGTAGCACAGAGAAAGGATCCATATTCTTACTCTAGTTCAACTTCAGGCTGACTATCAGGAAGCAAAGAATGGGAAAATAGTTGGCCTTTCGATTTTGATGCCGGTGGATAGTGCTGTTCTGCAGGGGTTTGGGGACCGTTTCTTTTCTTGTTATATGGCAATGATTTCGATGACGGAATTGATGGGTTGATGGCCAAGTTTGGTGTCAATACGAAGGTATGTGGTGGGACCGGAAGCGTTGAGAAAGCAGGGAGTTCACTGTAGGAAGTAGACGGTATGGAAAAATGGACAAAACAGTGGCAGTTTGAATATCGTATCGGGAATTATATGGGCATGCACGTTTGTACAAGTAATGAAGGCATAAACTATTTTCAAAACTTTGATAAACTTATGTGGAATCTTCTGTGGAAAAGATGTTCATTACAGCGGAGAGTCTCAAACCAAAGGGCACAGCCTCAGTACAGAAGGACCTCCATTTGGAAAAGATGAGGAGGAATTTCTTTAACGGGAGGGTAATGAATCTGTAACTTTCATCAGCACAGACAAGTCATTGTGTATATTTATAATGGAGGTTGGTAGGTTCTGGATTAGTCAGGTCGTCTATATTTACGGGGAGAAACCAGGAGAATGTAATTGAGACGCATATTAAATCATCCATGATGGAATGACGAACAGAAGTAATGGACATCTGCTCTTCTGCCTCTGGGACTATGATTAATAGGTAAAGACAACAGCATGTTAGTTAATGTTGGTGCAGCTGGCTCAGGATTCACATGATTACTGCCTGGAGTACAGGATCTGGGATGTTGTTTTATTTGAGGCAAATTTACAATATTGTGTGCAGTTCTCGTCACCTGCATACAGGACAGATGGAAATAAGTTTGAACGACTACAGAGAAAATTTAACTTGGATGTTGCAGGGACTGGATGACCTCAGTTCTAATGGTATATGGAATAGGTTAGAACTTTATTCCTGGAACGTAGAGGGTTGAGGGGAGATGTGATTGAGGTATACAAATTTATCATGAGGGGTATAAAAAGGGTACATGAAAGGAGGCTTTTTTCCACTAAGGTCGGGTGGTACAACGAGTGTTCAACAGTGAAGGACGAAAGAGGAAAGATGAAAATTTCATAGGGAACTTCTTTACTGTGAGTTAACAGCAGAAGAGTTGGGGGCAAGCTCGATTTGAACGGTTAACAGAAGTTTGGATCGCACGTGGATGGTACGCGTAAGGAGAGCAATGGTCCGGGTGCATTCGAAGGGAGTGGCCCGTTTAAATGGTCTGGCACGGACTAGATTTGCGGAGAGGCCTGTTGCTGTGATTTAATTTTCAATTACTCTATGAATGGGCAGTTATGCATTGTTTGGGAACTCGGATGGAAATGGAAGCAGGTTTGGTTAGTAGGATTACAATCCCTCCGAGACTGCAGTGAGGCGAGTTGGCCCAACTTACAATATGACATCCTGATATTTATCCTATATTAATAAACGAATGAATTTGTCAGACGGTCTTGTTAAGATGGGAAATTCATTTTAAACTGAATGCCTGTTCAACAGTCCTAATATACCAGCCACTGCTCTTAAAACTCACCGGTAAAAACAGCAGGTGTGAGAGGAAATGATGACACTGAACCTGAAGTTCACAGTGCTCCCCAACTTAACAGGCTTTTACAGTTGAAATCAAATCTACTGGAGACAAGTTACAGATCAAATCTTCATTGCCATGTAGAACGATGCGTTGGAGATTAACTTTGATCACTATTCACTCTGATACCAGCAGTTCTGTGAGAAAACACTAAATGCCTCACCGCATGTTCTTGTGCATTGAAATATCCCTCCTTTGTCAACATCCAGCTGAGTGGTTCAATCCCATCTTCAATCGCTTGTTTCAGTCTGTCCCTGTAGGACTGTTGGTATTCATCAAGTCGATATTCATCCCGCTGTGTCAGGGTGTCAGAGATCGTAGACACTGGATCTGCGAATGTGAAAAGGAGAAAGTGGACAACGTCTCAAACATCCATTGTCTCCATCGCTCTCAAAGCACTCAGAAAAATCATCATGTCTCCAATCCCAGTGTTCACCTATCTTCAGCTGCAAACACGGATTTCATTCAAATCTCCAACAAAGGCCTTCAACCCAGCAATGCCCTAGGCATTACTTTACCATGAGGACCATTACAACAGAGACCAGTCCGCAACCCACCCACTCACACAGTTTCATTTGGTATGGATAATAAATGCTGGTGATTTCAGTGATTTCTGCTCCCCGGAGATACAATCGCCATCACGCGGGCTGTATTTCCTTCAATTCACATCCTGGAAATACTCTCCTCATCCGGACAGCTGCATTTTCTTTATTTCACATCCCGGAAATACTCTCTCATTTGGACAGCCGCATTTCATAGAAACATGGATAACCTACAACACAATCCAAGCCCTTTGGCCAACAATGCTGTGCCGAATATGTCCTTATCTGCGAAATTATCTATGGTTACCCATATCCCTCTATTTTTCTAAGTTTCATGTACCTATCCAGGGGTCGCTTAAAACAACCTGTTGTATCCGCTTCCACCACCATCGCCGGCAGGCTATTCCACGCAATCACCACTCTCTGCTTAAAAAAAACTTACCCCTGTCATCCCGTCTGTACCTTCCTCCAAGCACCTTAAAACTCTCTCGTTAGCCATTTCAGCCGTGGAAAATAGCTTCTGACTATCCACGCCATCAATGCCTCTCATCACCTTATACACCTCTATCTGGTCACCTCTCATCCTCCGTCGCTTCAAAGGGAAACGGCCGTTCACTCAAACTCCACTGCATCTTCTCTATAGTTTCCAGAGCCTTCCTGTAGTGAGATGACCAGAACTCCAAGTGGGGTCTGACCAGGTTCCTGTGACGTTATCTCTCGGCTCTTGAACTCGGTCACACCATTGATGAAGGCCAATACACCAGATGCCTTCCTAACCACAGAGTTAACCTGCGCTGCAGCTTTTGAGTGTCCTAAGGACTCGGACTCTAAGATCCCTCTGATCCTCCAAGAGTCTTATCATTAATACCATGTTCTGCCATCATATTTAACCTACCAAAATGTATTACCTCACTTTTATCCGAGCTGAACTCCATCTGCCACTTCTCAGCCCAGTTTTGCATCCTATCAATGTCCCGCTATAGCCTCTGACAGCCCTTCACACTATCCACAACACGCCCAAACTTTGAGTCATCAAAAAATTTACTAACCTATCCCTCCACTTTCTCATCCAGGTCATTTATATAACTCACGATCTGAAGGGGTCCCGGAACTGGTCACTGAAGGACACCACTGGTCACCAACTACCATGCAGAATATGACGCGTCTACAACGACCACTTTGCCTTCTGTGGGCAAGCCAATTCAGGATCCTCAAAGCAAGTTCCACTGGATTCCATGCCTCCTTCCGTTCTCAATAAGCCTTGAATGGGGTACCTTATCAAATGCCTTTCTGAAATCCAAATACGACATCTTCTGCTCTGCCTTCATCAATGTGTTTAGTCACATCATCAAAAAAAATGAGTGTCGTAAGACACGACCTGCCTTTGACAAAACCATGCTGGCCATTCCTAATCATATTTTGCATCTCCAAGTGTTCATAAATCTTGCCTCC
This sequence comes from Hypanus sabinus, assembly GCF_030144855.1. NCBI lineage: Eukaryota > Metazoa > Chordata > Chondrichthyes > Myliobatiformes > Dasyatidae > Hypanus > Hypanus sabinus. The sequence continues at coordinate 1,234,632 of NC_082737.1, read as the reverse complement.
TGGATACTCTCCATCATCTTACCAACCAGTGAAGTAAGATTCACAGGTCTATAATTTCCAGGGCTATCTCTACTCACTTTCTTGAGGAAACCCTCCAGTCCTCTGGCACCCCTGATGATGCAAAGATCATTGTCAGAGATAACTCCCGCGCCTCCCTCTGTAGCCTGGGGTATATCCCGTCTGAACTCAGTGAATTATCGAGCTTGGTGCGTTCCAAAAGCTCCAACACATCCTCTTTCTTAAAGCCTATATACTCAAGCATTTCAGCCCGCTGTAAGCCATCCCTTTTTCATAGTGAATACTGAAGCAAAGTACTTATTAAGTACCTCTGCTATCTCCTCCGGTTCCATACACAGTTGATTGGTTGTATTCTGTCACGCTTATCTTCCTGCTCTTCATATACTTGAAGAATGTCTTGGGGTTTTCTTAATCCTGCTTGCCAAGGCCTTCTCGTGGTCCTTTCTGGCTCTCCTAATTTCATACATAAGCTCCTTCCTGTTATTTTCCAGATCTGTATCATTACCTACTTTTGAACCTTTCGTAAGCTATTCTTTTCTTCTTGACTCGATTTTCAACAGCCTTTGTAAAGCATGTTCCGGCAGCCTACCATCCTTTTCCTGTTTCAATGGAATGTACCTATGCAGAGTGCAACGCAAATATCCCCTGAACATTTGCCATATTTCTTCCGTACATTTCCCTGAGGACATCAGTTCCCAATTTATACTTACAAGTTCCTGCATGATAGCTTCATATTTCCCCTTACTCCAATTAAACGTTTTGGACTTCTCTGTTCCTATCTCTCTACAATGCTATGGAAGTAATGGGTTCCTCTCATTCACATCCTGGAAATCTTCGGGTCACGTAGGACATTTGTGGTAGTGGGGCAATGGCTGCCTTCGACACAACATGTACCACAGACACACAACTCTCTCTCCTCTCTGGCCATCCCTCGAAGAAGGCCGCACCCGTACCCTCTTCCTTGCCACAATATGTGAACGCTTCACCCTCATTTCTGTCTCACCTGCTCCTTGTTGGACCCTTGACATTCCCGTGTTTAATGTGTTTCCGAGCTGACGCGCGGTCGCCTCACCTGTGCCGGTTCCAGCGTGCGGGGCTGTGTCACTGACGTCACTGTCTGTAGACTGACTTTGCTCCCCCTCCACTGTGGCTGAACCGTTTTCCATTGGGACATTGCTTTCAATCCGACCCTGCTTTGTTGTCTGGTTTCCCTCGTCCCGATCATCTTCCCTCGATGATTGGACTGGAAAATATCTCTTGAGATCTCTCCGTACCCGATTTAATTTCCCACCTAAAATTAAAGATGAATAGTAGGTTATATTGGAGTGATTGAGGGCTGACAAAACAAAGATTCAGACTGGATGGCTGCAAATAATTGACCTAATTCTTCTGCTGACATGTTTTGAGTGGGACTGTGCAGGTGAATGTGAACCGTACTACCTGCCACGTGACCATCCCATTAATCCCGTGACTGGGCACGACGACTCGCAGAAAAAGAACAGGAGAGACACAGTAATAAGATCCCTGGCTGCGCAGTAGTTGAACACATTGAGGGTCAAGGGATTTTAATAGCACAACTGCAAGTGATACCGGGAAATAACACTGGGATTATCTTCCACAAGCAAAAATCCCTATGGGTCACACACCTCCCGGTCATGCACTGTGTCCACTGTGTCACACATTGACCATACCCTGAGGCGCATGTTGTCCAGTTCTGCAGTGGCCAGACTGATGCAAAATCTCTCTCAGAAATCTACTTCACCCTCCTCACAGAGAAAAGCGCATCCTATCAAATAATCTTTTAATCTTCTGGTGCCTTCACTCACACAGCACTGTAACATGCATTTGTAAACTTTGCCGAGATCTACTCTCAGTCTTTTTCTGTTTAAAAGGCCACCTTTCATTATCAGTGAGGCCTGAGAACATAGTGAAAGTTCAATGTAAATCTATTATTGTATATTCAGTACAGTACCAGTAATTCACATTAGAACAAAGATACAGAATAGAATCAATGAAGGGTTACAAACAATGCTGACAGCCAACCAATGTGCAGACAGCAAGCTTTGCAGATACAGCAAACAAACAAGTACTTAATTTAATAGCAGATGCATAAAAGCAGAAATAAATAAACGTTATGAGAACAGGAGTCATTAAGTACTTCATAGATTGCGTTCAGTGATCTGCTAGGTCCTGTGCAGAGTGAAGTTATCCACTGTTTCATTAGCATGATGGATAAAGGATAATCACTGTTTCTGATCCTGACAGAGTGAGACCAAAGGCTCCAGTACCTCCTGCCCAATGGAGCAGCGAGGAGACAGCGTGGTCTGGATGGTGGGGTGCTTGTTGATAACTGCTGCTTTCCTGCGACAGCCTTCCTCGGTGGGCTCTGATGGACTGAGCTTCGTGAAGGCTTTTCCATTCATGGTCAGCAGTGTTTCCATAACAGACCCTGATGCCTTCAGTCAGGATGCTCTCCACTGTGCCTCTTTAGAAGTTTGTCTAAACTTCTCAAGTCACCACGGGCCCATATTCTGCCTTCGTTTGTTCAGAAGCTCACCTCAATAACCTAGACCATAATCAAGATGAAATACACCACCTAAACCCTCCTTCTCCACTGACGGAAAGGTCAAATGGAGAAATGAGCTTTTTCCTGCTCCTCCCCAAGATAAGGGCACGCAGATGTAGCTCAGCAAAGGCAAGGCAGCCGTCTAACTCTGCTGCAGGGAGAGGTCCCAGCCTATTCTATCTCTCCTTATAACCCCCCTCCCATTCCTGTTAATTATCTCACAAATGATTCTGTACATCTTAATGTCATCAGACCTGTGCTCTATCTCGGTATAGAAAGAATTTCAGCAGAATATGCATCCGAACCTTTGGTTTTACCCACTCTGCAACACCTTTCAGGGCGCTACTATTTACTGTGCAAGTCCTGTGCTGCTTTAAGTTTACAAAGTAAACCAATTATTAGATGCATTTTCCACGTTCCTCTCGGTCTCCTTCATTGTCCATTATATCACCAATTTTGATGACATCTACAAATTTACAAACGACAGTGACAACTTTATCTTCGAAATCACTAATACAGATTGTAACAGTGGACTCAGCATCCACGCCACTGGTGACAAACCTCCAATCTGATTAGCACTCTATTAATAACCCTCTGATTCCTTCCAACGAGCCAATTTCATATCCTGTTGGCCAGCTGGTCCGCAAGCTGATGAACCTCAGGGCAGTATATGGTGACATATTTGTACATTGATAATACAGTGAACTTTCAACTTTTAAACTTTCAATAAATCCATTATCACTAAATGTGACGTCACAGCAAGACAAATATATTGAGACGATATTTCACATGTTCAAAACAATTAATGTTCCCGTTTGCTGAAAATTCTCTGTGCCCCGTTAGCGCCCGAATAAATTTCTTCATCTGAGTTATTGTTCACCAACAGGACAGAAGTTAACATCCCAGTGATCATACCTGTTTCCATTCTGAATCCTCCTGTTGATAATTCGGTCGCGGTGCAGGAAAGCTCCACCTGCTGGTAATATCCTGAATTACATACAACAAACAGACATTGAGTCAGGGAGAGTACGATTATTTTGCAGCATTACAGTATCCCTTCTCCGGTATCAGAAGAGCAGTTGACTGAGGGAGTAAACATTCCTCGTGAACATCAACTTCCACACCTTGTCTGTATGTCTGTCCAGCGATATCTAGTGCATCATACTGACAGAGACATAGAGCAACAGAGCATGTATACAGAGTCTTCAACCCAACAAGACCATGTCATCCACAGTGATCACCGAAATAGTCCGAATTTCCTGTGATGGGGCCATATCACTGCATGACCCATTTACCCGTCCGAATTACTCCTTAAATGATTATATTCTAACTGCCTCATCCACTTCCTCCGCCACTCACTCCACATGCAGTGCCCATAAAAAGTATTCACCACCTCCCGGGAGTTTCCATGTTTTATTGTTTTACAATATTGAATGAGAGCTGAATTAATATGGCCTCTTTTCATGGATCAACAGGATATTGACACTTTAATGTAAAAGTGAAAACGGATCTCTACAATTAAACTAAATTACAAATAGAAAACTCAAAATTATTTATTGCATTATTAATCACCCCCTTTAATATGACACACTAAATCATCACTGGTGCAGCCAATAGGTTTTAGAAGTCACATAATTAGTTAAATAGAGATCTATTTTTGGAGTTCTGTGTGCAGTCAAAGTGTTTCAATTGTTTATAGTAAAAATACTCCTGTTCCTGGTAATAAATTTCTTCATCTGAGTTATTGTGCACCAGCAGGACAGAAGTTAACATCCCAGTGATCATACCTGTAGCCATTCTGAATCTTCTTGTTGATACTTTGGTCCCGGAGCAGGAAAGCTCCACCTGCTGGTGGCGCTCTGAATTTACACAACAAACAGAGATTGAGTCAGAGAAGTTACCATTACTTTGTAAACATTAGAGTATCCCCACACCTGTATCAGGACAGCAGATGGCCGAGGGAGAAAACATTCCTCGTAAACATCAACTTCCACACCATGTCTCTCCAGTGATATCTAGTGCATCATACTGACAGAGACATAGAGCAACAGAGCATGTATACAGAGTCTTCAACCCAACAAGAGCATGTCATCCACAGTGATCACTGAAATGGTCAGAATGTCCTGTGATGGACCCATATCTCTGCAGGCCCCTTCACTCCATCTACCCGTCCAAATTGCTCCTTAAATGATAATATTTTACCTGCCTCATCCACTTCATCCGCCACTCACTCCACATGCGGTGCCCATAAAAAGTATTCACCACCTCCCGGGAGTTTCCATGTTTTATTGTTTTACAATATTGAATAACAGTTGATTTAATTTGGCCTTTTTTACACTGATCAACAGGATATTGATACTTTCGTGTAAACGTGAAAATGGATGTCTACAATTAAACTAAAATATAAATAGAAAACACAACAATATTTATTGCATAATTATTCATCCCCTTTAATATGACACACCAAATCATCACTGGTGCAGCCAGAAGACACATAATAAGTAAAGTAGAGATCTATTTTTGGAGTTCTGTGTGCAGTCAAAGTCAATTGATGATAGTAAAAGTACACCTGTTTCAGGTAGGTACAATTGCAGGTGAGTCAGTATCCTGGCAAAAACTACATCATGAAAAGAACACTCTAAGCTACTCCATGAAAAGGTTATTGAATAGCGGAAGTTATGGGATGGATACAAGACAATATCCAAGTCACTGTATATCCTTGGAATACAGTTAAGTCAATCATCAAGAAATTTTAAAAAATGTCACAGCTGTATATATGCCTAGAGCAGGCCATCCTCAAAAACTGAGTGGCCGCGCAAGGAAGGGACCAGTGAAAGAGGCCACCAAGAGAGCGGTGACACCTCTGGAGGAGTTACCAGCTTCACTGTCTGAGATGAGAGAGTTGTCCAGTTGCATCACCAGTCGCAGCTTTATGGGAAAACGGTAAACAGAAAGTCATTTTTGAATTAAAAAAAACACATGAAATCTCGGCTCGTGTTTGCCAGACAGCATGTGGGAGGCTCTGAAGTCAGCCGGAAGGAAGTTCTATGGTCTTATTAAACCAAAATTGAGATTTTTGTCCATCAGACTAAACGCTGTTTAGCATAAGCCAAACACCGCACGTTATCAATAACACAGCACCCATTCCGAGGAGAATGGTGGTGGCTGCGTCATGCTGTGGGATTGGCTCACTGCAGCAGGCCCTGAAAGGCTAGTGCAGGTAGATGGTAAAATGAAAGCAACAAAACACGGGGAAATCCTGGAGGAAATCTTGGTGCTGTCTGCAAGCGAATTGCGACTTGGCAGAAGGTTTGTTTTCCAGCAAGACAATGACGCCAAGCATAATGACAAAGATACACAGAAATAGCAGAACAGAAATGTTAATATCCTGGAGTGGTCAAGTCAGGGCCCAGACTTCAATGGGCTTGTAAAGGGCAGTACACTCGCGATCCCCATTCAAAATGACAGAGCTTGAGCAGTTTTGTAAAGAAGAATGGGGAAAAATTGCGGTCTCCAGATGTGCAAAGCTGATAGAGGCCTACCCACACAGACTCAAGGCTGTAATTGCTGCCAAAAGTGCATCTACTAAGTACTGACTTGGAGGGTGTGAGTTCTTATGCAATCAATTTTTTAAAAAATTTTATTTGTGTAATTAATTTAGATCATTTTGTAGAGACCTGTTTTCACTTTGTCAAGATGGAGTCTTTTTCTGTTGATCAGTGTAAAAAAAAAGGTTGTAAAACAGTAAAACATGAAAACTTCCAAGGGGTGTGGTGTATACTTTTTGTAGGCACTGGAATGACCAATCTCGGAAGGAAAACTTTGTTGCCCATGTCCCTTTTGTAATTTTCTTTCACATCAAAACCTATTTCCCCAGTTCTGCTCCCCCTGACCTCGGGACAGACTGTGAACACTAATCTATCCCTGCTTCTCATAATTTTAATCATTTCTGTAAAGTCGCTGCTCATTCTCTTATGTTCGAAGGAGTGAAGACTCAGAGTACCCGTCCTCTAATTGTGACTCAGGACTTCAGTCTTGGCAACATCATCGTAAATCTTCTCTACTCTCCAGTTTAGCCACAGCTTTTCTATAACAGAGAGACAGAATCCACGCACAGAGAGATGTAGTTCTCCACGCGCAACCTCACGAAAGGCGACTGCACATGACGTCAAAACCTCCGTACTTAATATCCCGACCGGTAAAGGCCTGTAAGCTGAACACCCTGTAGTCCTAGTGGCCTCTGGTCCACTACACTACCTAGTGCCCTATCACAGCCCTACGTTGGATTGATATCCAAAATTACTGATCTGTATTTGTATGGCAATCTTTTCACCATTCGTCCGTCTATTTCCTCAACTGATTATGATCCCTTTAACCTACAACCTATAACCTATAACCTCCTAATTTTGTGTCATCCGCAAGCTTGCTAGTCAGGCCTTTTGATCCACACCCAAATCATTGCTGTAAAATAATAAATATCAAAAGCCCGAGCTCGTAACCCCGTGGCACTCTACGAATTTCCAGCGTCTATTCTGCAGGGGAACCTTCAACTACCACATTTTTGCTTTCTACCTCCAAACTGATTTTGAATCAATTTACCCAGCTCTCGGTGGACTGCCTGATACCTAATCTCCCACGCTAACCTGCCAAAGGCCTTTCTGAAATCCAGTGTACGACACGCACTGCCCTAGTATTATTTACGACTTTAGTTAACTCTTCAAAATCCTTAAGGAAGCACAACAATGCCAAACAGAATGCTATCTGTCCTTAATTTGGGCTGCGGGGACAATTTTATCCGAACAGCTCAACTCAGTCAATATGCCAATTCTGACAGTGAGAAAACACACCCTGGTGAAGATCAGTTCACAGTCCCATAAAATTCAGTATCAACTCTCTGTCTGAACACTGACACAGGCCGTTCTGAATCACATTCAGCCTCTCTCAAAATAAGAATGTTCTAAAAATAGATTAACTTTAAACAATATTACATTGCGTGTAGGACCGATGACAATAGAAATGGCAGGTGTATATCAAATTGAAACCATGTATTCCATCTTGCATCTAAATCAAAGAAGTTAAATTATGAAATAAACTTCAAAAGTGTGTAATTCCAACAAATGGTTAACATTTGATGATATTGGTAGTTTCAATGTAGAGAAAAGTTTTAACCAGAGAACAATGAACATTACAGAACAATGCCACCCCGTTGGCATTTTGAGATGATTATGACGTAACACAGCCAAACAAAGAATCATCAAAACCTGACTAAAAGCTGCTCAAGATGATGCAAGATCTTGAAATGAGTAAACACTGTGAAGGAATGGGAGTGGCTTTAAAATGCTGAGCTGCTGACAGCACATCACCAGACAGGAGTGATTGCAAGTCGGTCTAACAGAGGCATAAATGTGTACAATGACTCCCACTCGAGCATTTTCATATCTTCCTTTGCACAGGTATGTAATGTCTATAGGATCAGTGTTTGAGTAAACGAGACTCACCAAACTTTCTACTGACTGAAAGATTAGAAACTTTGAACCAGAAGGGCTCACCAGTTGAAGACCTCAGTCCTCAGGCTGGTTCACCTGTTGCTATTCCCTTCTCGTCAGTCTTGGTTTGCTTCCACTTGTAGGATTTTCTTCCAATCAATCTCTCACCGCAGTTCTGCCTTTAACCAGAGAAATACGTTAACAATACAAAGAACAAAAAAAATCTACTCAATCTTCCTAAAAAGAAAACTCGCTGAAACTTAAATATAATGATCTCAGTGAACAAATCTGGAATTGTCCCTCACACTTCACAAAACCTGACATGGCATAAAAAGGTGTTATCGATCAGTCATGGTAAAGCACAAGATATAGCAACAGAATTAGGTCATTTGGTCCACAGATTCTGGTGACAGATTGATTGGACCAGATTCTGGTCCACCATTCAATCAAGGCTGCTGTTTTCCCCAAAGCCATATTCCTGACTCTCCCTGTAACCCTGAATCTACTTAGCATTTTAGAATATATTTGCCTGAATATACCCAATGACAGCACTCACCGCCCTCTTTGGCAGCAAATGTCACAGATCAACCATTTGGCTGAAGAAATTTTTCTCATCGCAAAGAAGTCAAGGGACAAAATTTGTAATCTGAAATATCAGTCCAGTAATCTATTCAAATAAACATGGAGGTGGGGGCGTTCTTACATGAGTATTTTACATCTGTATTTTCTCAGAACATGGACACAGACTCTAAAGAAGTGAGGTAAAGCAGCGGCGATGTCATGGAAACACTGCAGATTACAATGAGGTGTTTGCTGTCTTAATACTAATTAAGGTGGATAAATCCCCAGGGCCTGCCAATGTGTTCCATCGCACTGGAACCTGATGATCCTTTGACTGAGCGGGAAAACTGGGCCGTGGGTCGCCAGTGGCTTGGATACATTTCAGCTTGTCTCCAGCAGGTAAATTGAGCACTTTTGTTCCTTATCCTGTTGTTGAAAGGCGTTCCGAAGCAGCGCAATTGGTCGCTACATTTCCCGGATGTTTTAAATATAAAACTGAAAATGAAGCACTGGAGATCTGTACAGGCGATTCGTATTTTTTTGATATACAACGATTGACTGCTTGCAATCTGTTTGTGACGTACTGAACAGATTTGCATAAATGCTAAGCGTATATTATCACTTCATTCCAACACAGACAGCCTGCATTCCGGACAGTAAATGCACAAAGCATCCCTGCCTCCACACCCCCTCGTGAGGTCACCCCAAGGGGCCGTGATCAGCGCGCATAAAAATATTCAACACTCATTGAAGCTCTGGTGGGCTGTTACTCTGGCGACGGAGAAGTGACTCACCAGAACTTCCTGCAAAAGAAAACTGCGTTTCATTGTGACTAAAATGAAGAGTGAATGCTCAGCCATTTTGCAATGGGCAATATACAATAAACAATAGACAGTAGGTGCAGGAGTAGGCCATTCGGCCCTTCTAGCCAGCACCGCCATTCACTGTGATCATGGCTGATCATCCACGATCAGTACCCCGTTCCTGCCCTCTCCCCATATCCCTTGACCCCGCTATCTATAAGAGCGCTATCTAACTCTCTCTTGAATGCACCCAGAGACTTGGCCTCCACTGCCTTCTGGGGGAATAGCATTCCACATACCCACCATTCTCTGGGTGAAAACGTTTTTCCACATCTCTGTTCTAAATAGCCTACCCCTTATTCTTAAACTGTGGCCTCCAGTTGTGGACTCACCTATCAGCGTGAACATGCTTCCTGCCTCCAGCATGTCCAATTCCTTAATAATCTTATATGTTTCAATCAGATCCCCTCTCATCCTTCTAAATTCCAGTGTATACAAGCCCAGTCTCTCCAACCTTTCAACATATGACAGTCCCGCCATTCCGGGAATTAACCTCGTGAACCTATGCCGCACTCCCTCAATAGCAAGAATGTCCTTCCTCAAATTTGGAGACCAAAACTGCACACAATACTCCAGGTGGGGTCTCACCAGGGCCCTGTACAGCTGCGGAAGGACCTCTTTACTCCTATAGTCAATTCCTCTTGTTATAAAGGCCAGCATGCCATTAGCTTTCTTCACTGCCTGCTGTACCTGCATGCTTGCTTTCATTGACTGATGTACAAGAACACCTGGATCTCGGTGAACTTCTCCTTTTCCTAACTTGACTCTATTTAGATAGTAATCTGCCTTACTGCTCTTGCCACCAAAGTGGATAACCTCACATTTATTGACATTAAACTGAATCTGCCATACATTTGCCCACTCACCCAACCTGTCCAAGTCACCCTGCATTCTCATAACATCTTCCTGACATTTCACACTCCCACCCAGCTTTGTGTTATCAGCATCCACACCTCAACACTTACTCATGAGGTCACCCCAAGGGGCCGTGATCAGAGTGCATAAAAATATTCAACACTCATTGAAGCTCTGGTGGGCTGTTACTCTGGCGACGGAAGAAGTGACTCACCAGAACTTATGAAAAAGGAAACTACGTGTTGTGCGTTTCATTGTGACTAAGATGAAGAGTGAACGCTCACCCATTTTGTAATGGTCATTTTATTTGGTAAAGCAAGTCAGCCAATCATGAGGCAGCAGCTCGGTCACTGTAATAAAATCATGCTGAAATGAACAAGGGCTCGGATATTTTCAGATCAAACATCATAAAGGGGAAGGAATGTGCTCAAAGTGTCTTTCAACATGAAATGATTGCTGGTGCCAGACAGTCTAGTTTGAAATTTTCAAAAACTGCAGATCTCCTGGGATTTTCACGCACAACACTCTCGGTTTGTAGAGAATGGTACTAAAAAACACCAAACAACCAAAAAATGCACGAATCACCCAGTGAGCGAAGGTTCTGTGGGCGACAACGCTTTGTTAGTGAGAGAGATCGGATGAGAAAGGCCAGACTGGAAGGCGATAGTAACTCAAATAATCACGTGTTACAGCCGGAGTGTGCAGAGGAGCATCACGGAATGTGTAACATGTCGAACATTGAAGTTGACGTACTACAGTAGCAGAAGGCCCCGAACATACACACACGCAGTGCCCATATTGTCAGGCGCAGAAGGTACGTACACAATAAAGTGACACCTGAGTGTAGATTTCGATGTTTTTTCCATGAGTGAAATTTATTTCAGTAAGTTCTAATTATCAGTGCCAGATGTGTCCCGTCTTTACTAAAAATTACACATGCACAGTGGTAAAACATACAGATCAGTAAAGCCGCATAATGGGAAGGACAGTATTTCACTGGAAACATTATTTGTATCGTCTTTGTATTTGTATTTGTATTTGTATTAAAACACCGTAACGCTTTCCACCCAGTACAGTCTCTGTCCTTACTTTGTGCTGATCTCCTCATTCTGTTTCCAGCGAATCCAAACACCTGGATTTTGTGGGCCCGAACAGTAAGTGAACACGACCTGAGTAATGGTCAGTTGATAACACCCTCATCCTAATCATCCCGTACCTCCACACACTGCTCCCCATACCTTGAACTGAACAACACAGAAACTCGTTCAAGCAAATCAGGTTTAATATTGTACTTCAGCGTACGGTGACAAAGATGACATACTGTATATCGTCTCCATTCTATTTGTTCCAGGGAGGAACGGTTGCCCACATCCTGCTTCATTCCCGTTCGTCTTATCGCATTGAATTATTCTTTACTTTGAGAGCAGTTTATTGTCAGACTATAAGCCCCAGCGACAGCTCGGGACAGAGACAGCTGTGGGTTTTCTGCACAGAGACAGCAAAGGGGAGGGCACTCTGATGAAGTATTATGCATTTGGAATAATCATTTCCTTTCAACACTGAGCACTGGCTTTTTCCAGATTTAGCTCTGATCCCATCACCTCAAGTGCATTGATTTCAAGGTCAGCCAGTTTATAAAACCATCTTTAACTATTGCCCGCAGTTAAATGTAGCAGAATACATGTATACATGGTAAATGGTAGGGCATTGAGGAATGCGTCAGAATGGAGTGATCTAAGAATAACGGTGCGTAGTTCCCTGAAGGTGGAATCTCATGTGGATAGGGTGGTGAAAAAAGCTTTTGGTATGTTGACCTTTATAAATCAGAGCATTTAGTATAGGAGTTGGGATGTAATGTTAAAATTGTACAAGGTATTGGTGAGGCCAAATTTGGAGTATTATGTGCAGTTCTGGTCACCGAATTATAGCAAAGATGTCAACAAAATACAGAGAGTACAGAAGAGATTTACTAGAATGTTACCTGGGTTTCAGCACCTAAGTTATAGAGAAAGATTGAACAGGTTAGGTCTTTATTCTTGGGAACATAGAAGGTTGAGAGGGGACTTCCATCGAGGTATTTAAAATTATGAGGGGGATGGATAGAGTTGACGTGGATAGGCTTTTTCAATTGAGAGTAGGGGAGATTCAAACAAGAGGACGTGAGTTGAGAGTTAGGGGGCAAAAATTTAGAGGTAACTTGATGGGGAACGTCTTTACTCAGAGAGTGGTAGCTGAGTGGAACGAGCTTCTAGTAGAAGTGGTAGAGGCAGGTTTGATTTTGTCATTTTAAAACAGGTGGATAGGTGTATGGACAGAAAAGGGATGGAGATTTATGGGCTGAGTGCAAGTAGCTGGGACTAGGTGAGAGTAATAATAGGCACCGACTTGAAGGGCCGAGATGGCCTGTCTCCGTACTGTAATTGTTAGATGGTTATATGGTTAAACAATCTCATTGATGAGCCAGCTGGGTATCAGCTGTGCCGAGGCTTAAATCACCCCCCCCCCCCCCCCCGAGATAACTACAGGTCAAAGTCGACAGCAAGATACGAAAGCCCTTCCCTTCAGTTTACTGCTCACTTGCTGGAAACAATTTACTAAATCATATGTAATTCCGACCTTTCCCCTCTAGTAGAGATAACTAATCCCATGTTGGCAGTTTACTGCTTAGTTATTGGAATAGACTGGGGGGAAAAACTCTCTGCTTCTCTGTTACGTTCAGGAAGAACGAACTAGTCCCAGCCCGTGCAAAACAAAAGGACATTTAATGGATCTTTATCTATTTCTGCTCAATCAACAACAGGCAGACATGTTTTCCACATTCCTGTCAAGAAGCCACTTCATGTTGTTTGCTCCCAGCAAGCGCTCAACTCATTTATCTAAACACCAACAGAGAGTCTCCTCTCATTCACCTGTTTATCTGCGAATGCAATCAACTCCCCGTCTTTATCTAACAGCAGCGTATACAGTTTAAATCCACCGATTCATCGTGTACCGGGAGATAAAATCACGTCTATAAAATCGCGTCTGTATGCATCTATGAATAATTAGAATGAATACTGAAAGTTACATACTTTTGATTTTACTTGTTAATTGAAGGGAATAATGAAACAGAGTACAATAGGGAAAAATCTCACGTTTCGTAAACCTTTCCTAGCTGTGTACGTTTCCATCTGTGCAGCGACAAAAGCTGCGTGCGGCCACCCATTAGGTGATGCGCAGCGACCATCTATCTCTCTCTCTTTCTAGATCAGCCCTCCCTCATAACAGGTATATGTGTCCACTGATTGGTCAGCGACAACCTGTTGTTGGAATTCGGCCCAGACCTCATCCTTGCCCATGCCTATAATGGGGGAGAGTGTTTCTAAATGGAAAATACACTCGGTGACCTCTTTATTAGGTACATCCGTATACCAGCTCGTCACTGCGGATCAGTTAATCCGGCGATAGCAATTCAATGCATAAAAACATGGTGATGAAGTTCAGTTGTTCTTCAGATCAAACATCAGAATGGGGAAGAAATGACACCTAAGTGGCTTTGACAGTGGAATGATTGTTGGTGCCTGACGGGGCATTCAGAGTATCACAGAAAACGGCTGACCTCCTTTGATACTCACGTACAAGCGGGTCGTTTTACAGAGACTGGAGCAGGAATGAAGCAAAGAACCAGACGTAAAACACAGTGAGAGGGAGCTCTGCGGGTGAAAATGCCTTGTTAACAACAGAGATCAAGGAGATTGTCCAGACTGATTCAATCTGACAGGAAGGCGACAGTAAGTCAAGTAACCACGCGTTAAGACAATAGTCTGCAAAAGTGTGTAACTAAACGCGTAGCATGCCGAGTATTGGAGACGACGGGCAACAGCAGCAGAAACCGCGAACATGCACTCAGTGCCCACATCATTAGGTACAGGAGGGACAGTGACTACTGCGTGTAAACTTAGATATTTTTTATCAACAGCCAGTGACATTTATTTCAGGAAGATTTATTTTAAATATCACGGCCAGGTACACCCCTTCTTTTATTACGACGACACAAGGCGTATTATAAGTTACATACTCATTATATCCATAAAGCTGTGCAATTTTGGGGGCAATATTGAACCGATAGAAACACTAGAAAGAGTGCCGTGACAAGTGGGCGTTTTGAAATACCACGACGTTGCCCACCCAGCACAGTTTCTGTTCTTATCTCACAGCGAATCGGAGCATCTGAATTTTATGGACCTTAACAATAAGGAAATTAACCCTGATTATAAATTCCAGCGTAAACTCAGGGTAAAGTTCACCATTGCTTTATTGCATAGAGATAGCAGAATAAATGTCTATGAACTGTGATCAAATATGCATTTGGAATAATCTTTCAATTTGACTGCTGGACATTCCCTTTCTCCTGGTGTAACTGTGTCTCAGATGTCTGGAGCCGATCTGAGCTCAGGGTCAGCCCGATGATAAAGCCATCTTCGATAGTTGTCCCCACTTGGACCATAAGGTAATGGGCAAGGTCGCAACATTACCGTGATTACCATCTCCCAGAGATGCCTACCAGTCAAAGTCAACAGCAAGATAACAGTGCCCATTATCCTTTAATTTATTGCAGATATGCTGGAAACAAGTTGCCACATCACAGCACCATCATATGAAATCCCCACCGTTTACCGCTGGTGAATTTGCCCGACATCGCATTTATTCTTCAGAGCCATCAACAGCTTCTCGTCAAAAAGAGATAGAGAAATCTCTAAACATTAAAATCACTTGGTCTCTAATTTGTCAGCGTGTGCTGCTGGCATTTGGAATTAGTAACAGGACATTCGCCCCTCAATCCTATTCCGATATTGTTCATGATCACAGCTGATTCTATTCAGTCAGTAACAGTGCGACAATAGATTCACCTTTGACACCTCAAAGTTAGCGAAGACTAACTTTGGCTGATAGGTAATTTTTCACAAGAGAATTCACATCAACGTACTCAACCTTCTTTGAACTACGACGGACGGAACGACATCCTTGCTGAAATCAGGGAAAGAACACTCCATGCGGTGATCCGTCTCCGGCCTCAGCACCAGTCTATATAGTAGGACTACCTCTTTACATTCCCCCTCACTATTATGGGCAATGCAGGTCGAGTTCCTTATTAACCACCACCAGAACCTTCCTACAGAAATGCAGCTGGGGATGGGCAGATAGTGTCGATACCACCAGCGATCCTTCTGTCCCTCGGTCCCGGATCTTTAAAAACTCAGACTCTGTTAAAGTCCGCCTCTTGCTGCAGGAAACACCGGGACGGACCAGAGCTGCGGGGATCTCTCACTTACAGATCATGTAGCAGAAAACTGGTGGGGTGGTATCTGAGGACAAGAGGAACCCTATCCGTGGTGGGGTGGTGGAAAATAAACGTGAGGGTAGACATGCGCGAAATAAAAGAGATGCGGTTGAGGGCAGCGTTGATGGGAGAGGAAGGGCAGACCCTTTATTTGAAGGAGGACATTTCTTCAGGTCTTGAATGAAGAGCATAATCCTCAGAGCAGAAGTCCCCGAACGTGCACTCAGTTAGCACCGAATTAGGTACAGGAGGATCAGAATAAAGTGCCCACTCTGTGTACACTTCGATATATTTATCAACAGCCAGTTAATTTACTTCAGGAAGTTTTACTGTAAATATCACCGGCAGAAAAAGATATACACAGGCAAAATAAAAGGACAGATAGGGAAACCCGTGCAAATTAAAAGACTGTAGTGAACTCGGATAAACACCAGAAATACCGCTGTGACAAGTGGGCGTAATGAAAACCCATAACTTTTCCCCGTATAGTCTCTGTCCTTACCTGGTGCTGAACTCCAGGGTCTGGTTACAGCGAAATGGAACAGTTGAACTTTATGGGCCCGAACACAAGGAAACACGCCCTGTGCAATGTTCAGCTGATATGCGCTCATAAACCTGATCAACACCTTATTCAGCACTTAACGCTGACATTCGCATTCTCCAGGTTTAACTGCGTGCCCATTGACTGGAAATGCACCGATTTCTAGATCAGCTCGTTTATAAATCCATCTTCAGCGGTTGTCCGCTGGTGGGCCGTTGCAGTAATGAGCCAAACATGCCGGGATTACGGTCTCTCCAAGATAGCCACCGGGGTCAGCAGGAAAAGGTCACAGTCAACAGCAGGATCAGAACGCCATTCTCCTTCAGTTTACTGCTCACTTACTGGAAACAAGAGACCATGTCACAGCAGAAATCATATGGAATTGGGACCTTTTCCCTCTGGTTTATTTGCCTGACGTCGCATTTATTTTACACAAATATCTAGCTTTCTTCGCCGGAATTCGAGGGAACAAGCCCGGACATTAAATAAATGTTTCTGGGTCTCTTGTCCGCTGGTATGTAGAATTAGTAACAGGACATTCGGCCCCTCAGCGCGGTTGTATCATTCTACGTGAAGACAACTGGACTGTGATCTCAGCGGGCCAAGTCTGCGACCGCCTGCAACACTACACCCCCTTGCCTGTCAGGAATCTGTGCTCTGCGGAATTAAACACACCGAAATAAACCCTGCTTCTCTTTTCCTTTCAGGAAAAGATTTTCAGTTCGTTGATGTGAATCAGTGAATCAGTGAATCATGTGGCAGCAACTCTAAGCATAAAAACCTGCAGAAAAGGTCAAAAAGTTAAATTATGGTTCAGTCCACGGATCAGATGGGGTAGAATTGCGGTCTAAGTCACTTTGACACTGGAATGATTGATGGTGCCTAATAGGGTTGGTTTGAGTATTTCTTGAACTGCTCATCCCCAATGATTTTCACGTAAAATGGATCGGGTTACAGAGAATGGTGCTAAAAAAGCTGGCAAAAAATCCAATGAGCGGCAGTTCTGTGGATGAACCTCCTTGACAATAAGAGAGATGGAAGTGAAAGGCCAGACTGATTCAGTCTGACAGGAAGGCGACAGTAGTTCAAATGGCCACGCCTAACAAAGGGAGGACACATACTAGAACATACATTAGTGGGAAGTTGGAGAATAGAGAAGCTTTTAAACACCAACAGAAGCCAATTAAAATATTATTAAGAATTAAGATGGAAGACAACGGTAAGCCAGGCAATAATGTTAAAGGGGATTCCAAATGTCCCTTCGGGTAAGTAAAGTGTAAAAGAGAGGCGAGAGTGGATATCGGACCACTGGGAAACAAGGCTGGAGAGGGAGTAATGGAGGACAAGGAAATGACGGACGAACTGATTAAGTATTTTGCATCAGTCATCACCGGCAGTATGTGGCTGTTTCAGGGGTTAGGGGTCAGAAGGCAGGTAGGGGACGTTAAGGTCAGCTAGAAGAAGGTCATGAGTGAGTGAAGTTGCCATTATCAGAGAGAAGGTTATTGGTAACAGTAAGGTCTGAAGGTGGATAAGTCACCTGGACCAAATAGCGTACTGAATGGTTCTGAATGAGGAGGCTGAAGAGATTGTAAATAAGACAAGTTATTATGAGCCAACCAATCCAGTATTTATTCAACTAAACACTTTAAAATTCAGAAATTTCGTAAATTTTAAAATAATACAAATTACGTATAAAGTATCCAAAGGATTATTTTTTGAATGAGAGAAAGTCAACATGATTTGAGGGGAACGTGTATGTCAAAAACAAAGGATAAGAACAAATGTGAAAAATAATAGCATTCCAGTCAAAGGGGTGAATCTATGGAACAGTTGTAGAAAGAATTTAAAAACATGCACTA
Source organism: Hypanus sabinus (assembly GCF_030144855.1). Taxonomy (NCBI): domain Eukaryota; kingdom Metazoa; phylum Chordata; class Chondrichthyes; order Myliobatiformes; family Dasyatidae; genus Hypanus; species Hypanus sabinus. The sequence continues at coordinate 1,216,560 of NC_082737.1, read as the reverse complement.
TACTTCATTTTATTATACTTCAAGTTATTATGAGCCAACCAATCTACTATTTACTCAACTAAACACTTTAAAATTCAGATAATTCGTACATCTTAAACACAAATTATGTATAAAGTAAAAAATGGGCAGCTACCACAAAGCATCCAGAGTTTTTTTTTAAATGAGAGAAAGTCAACATAATTTGAAAGGAACATGTGTATTTCAAAAACAAAGGCTAAGAACCAATGTAAAAAGATAAATGTAAAAAGTATTTCGGTCAGAGTGGCGAATCTATGGAACAGTTGTAGTACGAATTTAAAAACATGCACTATACTTAACAAGTTTAAAAAATTATTTATTAAACAGATATAAAATACATGAATTAAACTGAATTCGAGTAATGTAAATAAATGACATTTGGAATTGGATTTTGTGTTAAAAGATTATGATTTATTTTTGTTTTTGATGTGACGATTGACACCAAGTATATGGTTGTATAAGTAATAGGAGTAGGCGTGATAAGCTGTAACTTCAGCCTACATCCTTTCGGTCTGTTTTAAAGAATATCTATGTTTTTGTTGTAATCTTGTCCTATGAATTCATCGTTTTGAATGATGCTTTTTTATGTTTGTACTGACCAAAGTAAATTAATTTCATTCATTCATTTATTCATTAGATTGTGGAAACATAAATAATGATCTTTTATGATTTTTAAATGGTTCTTGAAGTCTAGAACTTTGGCAATGTTACCCAACAATTTATGAAGGGAGAGAGGCCGAACAAAGGAAACTAAGGATAGTCTGACCTCAGTCGTTGAGAGTATGTTGGAGTCTATTATTGAGGATGAGGTCTCAGGGTACTTGGAGACACATGACCAAAAAGGCAGCAATCAGCATGGTTTCCTGAGGAGCAAAATTTGCCTGGCAAACTTGGGGGAATTTTTTGAAGAAATACCAAGCAGGATAGACAAAGAAGAATAGGTTAATGTTGTGCTCTTGAATTTTAGAAGGTTCTTGACAACGTACCATACGTAAGGCTGCTTGGAAACCATGAGCCTATAGCGTTAAAAGGGAAAAAAAAAGTTTTTCATGGATACAGAAATGGTTGATTGGCAGACGGCAAGATGTTGGAACAAAGGGACCGCTTTCTGATTGGCTGTTGGTGACTAATGGTGTTTCATAGCAGTCTGTGTTGGGACTGATTCTTGTAACGTTATATGTCAATGATTTCGATGATGGGATAGATAGCCTTTCTGCAAAGTTTGCAGACAATACAAAGACAGGTGGAAGCGCAGGTTGTTTTGAAGAAGAAGAGAGTCTGCAGAAGAACTCAGATTAGAAGAACAGGCAGAGAAATGACAGACGGAATAGAGCTTCGGGAAGTATCTGGTCATGAACTTTGGTAGAATAAAAGAAATTGCAGACTAATTTTCAAACTGGGGAGAGAATACAAAATGGTGAGGAGCAAAGGGACTTTAAAATCCTTGTGCATGATTCTCTAAAGAGTAATTTTCTGTTTGAGTCTGAGGTGAGGAGGGCAATTGCAATGTTAGCATTCACTTCAGGAAGATTAGAATATAAAAGTAGAGATTTCATAGCACCGTTGAAGCCCCGCTTTGACTATAGCGAGCAATTTAGGGTCGTTTATAACAGAAAGATGTACTGAAACTGGAGAAGGTTCAACTGATGTTCAGAAAAATGATACAAGGATTCATTGGTTTGTTAAATGAAGAACGTTTGATGGCTCTGGACATGTAGACACTAGAATTCAGAAGAATGGAGCGAGGGTGGGGGGCTTGTGGTGGGTATCATTCAAACCAATCAGATTGTAAACGGATTTGATGGAGTGTCTGTGGAGAGGATGATTTCAATTTTGGGAGAGTCTACGACCAGATGACACAATCTCAGATTAGAGGGGCATCGTTTTGGAACAGAGAGGAGAGGGAATTTCTTTAGCCATAGAGTGGTGAATCTGTTGAATTGTTGCCAAATGCAGCTGTGGAGGTCGTCTTTATGATCGATTCCTGATTGCTCAGGACGTGTTGGGATATGGAGAGAAGGCAGGAGTCTGGGACTGAGAGGAAAGTTTGGATCAGAGGTGATGAAATGGCGCAGCTGACTCAATGGGCCAAGTGGCCCAATTCTCCTCCTACAGTGCCTATAAAATGTGTTCACCCCTTTGGAAGTGTTCATGTTTTATTGTGTTACAACTTTGAATCACAATATATATAATTTGAGTTTTTTGACATTTATCACAGAAACACCTCCAACCTTTGTGTCATCAGTAAACATTTACTAACCCATCCCTCCACTTCCTCATCCAGGTTATTTATAAAAATCACGAAGAGTTAGGGTCCCAAAACAGATCCCTGAGGCACCACCAGTAACTGACATCCATGCAGAATATGACATGTGTACAACAAGCCTTCTGTGGGAAAGCCAGTTCTGGATCCACAAAGAAATGTCTCCTTAGATCCCATGCATCCTTACTTTCTCAGGGATCATTTGCATGGCGTTCTGCATCGGTATGTTCCATTGAGGTACGGAATGGATGACGGGGTAACAGGAATATGGTATGCATAGAACGCAGGAAATCCAGTTAAGAAGTAAAGAAAAGCTGATGAAAGTTTCCAGAAACAAGGTAATGTGAGAGTTCTAGAAAATTGCAAGGGTGCCAGGAAGGCGCTCAAGATTTAAATAAGAAGAGCTGGAAGTGGCGATGACACGATTAAGGAAAGCCCGAAGGCATCTTGAAAGTATGTCACTATTCACATGTGTGAGAATAGGACAAATCAGGAGCGATAATGGAAACATGTGCATGAAGCTGGAGGAGGTAGACGAACTACTTAATTAATACTTTTCTTCAGTATTCACCAGTGAAAAGTGGGAATGAGTGACAGCGAACTGAAACGTTTGAGTGGACAGACGTTCAGAAAAGGGATGTACTGCAGATTGTGAAAGGTATTAACTCGCAGGAAACGGACGAGATTTCCCCCAAGCTACAGTGGGCATCGAGGGAGCGGATTGCTGAACCTTTGTCTCTGATATTTGCATCATCAGTACGGATGGGAGAAGTACCAGACGATTGAGAGGTGGCAAACGTTCATCACTTGTTAAAGGAGTAGAGAAAACCCAAGAAAGTATGGACTAGTGTGTCAGTCGTGGACAAGTTGCTGGTGAAGATCGTGAGAGGAAGGATTTATAGAAACATAGAAACATAGAAAACCTACAGCACAGTTCAGGCCTTCGGCCCACAATGTTGTGCTGAACATGTCCCTACCCTAGAAAATACTAGGTTTACATTTAGCCATTTTTCTAAGCTTCATGTACCTATCCAAAATTCTCTCAAAAGATCCTATCGTATCCGACTCCACTACCTTTGCCGGCAGCCCATTCCACCCATTCACCACTCTGAATAAAAAAAAACTTACCCCCGACATCTCCTCTGTACCTACTTCCAAGCACCGTAAAATTATGGTCTCGCGTGGCAGCCATTTCAGTCCTGGGAAAAAGCCTCCAACTATCCACACTGTCAATGTAGATAGTCATTTCAACATCTTGTACACCTCTATCAGGTCAGCTCTCATCCTCCGTCGCTCCAAGGAGAGAAGGCCGAGTTCACTCAACCTATTCTCGTAAGACATGCTTCCCAATCTAGGCAACGTCCTTATAAATGTCCTCTGCACCCTTTCTATGGTTTCCACATCCTTCCTGTAGTGAGGCGCCCAGAACTGAGCACAGTACTCGAAGTGGGGTCTGACCAGGGTCCTATATAGCTGCAACATTACTTCTCGGCTCTTAAATTCAGTTCCACGATTGATGAAGGCCAATAAACCGTACGCCTTCTTAACCACTGAGTCAACCTGCACAGCTGCTTTGAGCGTCCTTTGGACTCCGACCCCAAGATCTCTCTGATCCTCCACACACCCAAGAGTCTTACTATTAATGCTAAATTCTGTCATCATATTTGACCTACCAAAATGAACCACTTCACACTTATCTGCCACTATTCAGCCCAGTTTTGCGTCCTATCAATGTGCCGCTCTGATCTCTGGCAGCCCTTCACGCTGTCCATAACACCCCAAACCTTTTACTAACACATCCTCATCCAGGTCATTTATAAAGATCCGTAGGGGTCCCAGAACAGATCCCTGAGGCACTCTACTGGTCACCGGCCTCCATGCAGTATACGACTCGTCTACAACCACTGGCCTTGTGTGGGCAAGCCAGTTCTGAATCCACAAAGCAATGTCCCCTTGGATCCCATGCCTCCTTACTTTCTGAATAAACCTTGTATGGGGTACCATAAAATGCCTTGCTGAAATCCATATACACTACATTTACGGCTCTACCTTCATCAATGTGTTTAGTTACATCCTCAAGAAATTCAATCAGGCTCGTAAGGCACGACCTGCCCTTGACAAAGCCGTGCTGACTATTTTAATCGTATTATGCTTCTGCAAATGTTCATAAATCCTGCCTCTCAGGATCATCTCCATTAACTTACTAACGACTGAATTAAAACTCACTTGTCTATAATTTTTCGGGCTATCTCTATTCCTTTTCTTGAACAAGGGAACAACATCCGCAACCGACCAATCCTCTGGAACGTCTTCCGTCCTTATTGATGATGTAAAGATCATCAGCAGCGTCTCAGCAATCTCCTCCCTCACCTACCACAGTCGCCTGGATTATATCCCGTCTGGTCCCAGTGACTTATCAAACTTGGTGCTTTCCAGCAGCTCCAGCACATCCTCTTCAGCCGAAACAAAGTTGTTCGTGTCAAGGCGAAAACTGATCTCTACAAAGTGATCTAAACTAATTACTAATATAAAGATGAATTAATTGATTGCATACGCATTTACCCCCTTCAAGCCAGTATTTATTAGATATGCCTTTGGCCGAAATTACTTCCTTGAGTCTGTGTGTATAGCTGTGTGTAAATTTTCTCCGAAGTTACAGTTCTTTTGCAGACTGCATCAGGTTGTCCTCCAAGATTTCCACAATTTGGCAGTAGTCATTTTTATCCTCTACGTTTCCAAGACTTCCAGTGCTTGCGGCAGTGAAGTATCACCACAGCGTGATGCAGCCACCACCGTGCATCTTGGTAGGCATGATGAGTTTTTGGTCATTTCGCCAAACATAGCGTTCAGTTTGAGGGCCTTCATGATCAATTTTGTGTTCACCAGACCATAAAACCTTCTTCCAGCTGACCTTAGCGTCCCCCACCTACCTTCTGGGCAAACTCCAGCCGAGATTTCATGTGGGTTATTTACAACAGTGGCTTTCTCCTTAGCACACTCCCAGAAGGCTGCGACTGGTGAAGCAACCGGACAACAGTTGTTATAAACGCGATGTCCCCCATTTCAGCCACTGAAGATGGTAACTCCTCCATAGTTGTCATAGGTCTCTCTTTCCACTTCTTGATTATTGACTGAACTGTACTCCAGGGGATATTCTGTGACGTGGAAATTATCTTGTATCCATCTCTCGATTTGTGTTGTTCAATAGCCTTTTCGCGGAGTTGCCTGAACTGTTATTTTGTCTTTATGGTGTAGTTCTTCTGACAGGATACTGTCTCACTGGCAGTTGGACCTTCGACATATAAGTGTATTTTTACTACAATCATTTGAAACAGCTTGACTGCACATGGTGATTTCCATTTAACTAATTATGTGACTTGTAGAACCAATTGGCTGTGCCATATTAAATTTGTGGAATGAGCTTCCAGTAGAAGTGGTCGAGGCAGGTTCGGTATTGTCACTTAAAGTAAAATTGGATAGGTATATAGACAGGAAAGGAATGGAGGGTTATGGGCTGAGTGCGGGTCAGTGGGACTAGGTGAGAGTAAGCGTACGGCACTGACTAGAAGGGCCGAGATGGCCTGATTCCATGCTGTAATTGTTACATGGTTATATGCTTAAAGTGGTTGTGATGGATAGAGTAGATGACCAGCAAAGCAAACAGCGGGATATATATTAGTTGCAGAGATGGGCAGAGAAATAGGGGCCAGGGTTTAGTCAGACCAAATATGGGTATTTGGGACATTAAATATAAAGGAACAGTATACGGGGTCTTGAGAGGGCATGAATTGACGATGAGAGGGGGTAGGTTCAAAGCCGATGTAAGAGGTAACTTATTTTTCCCAGAGAGTGGTGAATGCTTGGACTGTGTTGCCTGGTATGGTGGTAGAGGCAATTACATCAGAGGTTTCAAAAGACGCTTAGACAGGCACATGATTCTGAGGAAGATGGAAGATTATGGGCGTTGTGTAAGGAGGAAGAATTCATTTTTTGGAGGTTTTGGATTTACTCTTCAGCTGGTTCAACGGAATATATTTGCCCGAAGGACCTATGGTGTGTTGTACTCTTTTATGTTGTATGTTCTGTCTCTTCCTGCTGCAACACCCCTTCCCCCATTTCCGGCAGCACGAACACACACCCGATGCTGGGACGCCTCTGGATAATTTACCTCCTCCTTCAGAGACACAGTTTTTGACATCCACTTACCGTCCATACAGGACCATGGACGAACCTCGTGTTTGAATGATGTGAATAAGGAATTAAATCAGGTTTGGTGAACGACTCTATGCTAAGTTCCAGTTTTTCGTTCAGAAATGCAGGTAGACGCACCACTTTTACAATACTGCGCTCAGCTGTGTGTGCTTTAAGCTGTTGCCTTTCAATGGGATGGTGCATTGTTTCCGTACGTTATGTACACCCACCAGTAACGTGAGGCTGAGTGACTGTACGCTACGTGAGACTGAATGAACTCTAAATAACGAATGCTTTTAGAAAGGACAATTGAATATCAAAATGATGCATTTTTATGTTTTATTGATTTCACTAAAGCATTCGACAAAGTGCAACATGAAAAATTTATTTCAAATTCTCGCTAAACTAAACATTGACGGAAGGGACCAACAACTGCTTCAAAGTTTATATTGGAACAAAATGGCGGCGGTAAAAATTGATGATAATATAAGCAGTTGGACTAAAATTCAAAGTGGAGTTAGACAGGGATGGGCTGCCTCACCGGAATTATTTAATATCGACAGTGAAATGATTGTCAGAGAAATAGAAGACCTAGATGGGATAAAAATTGGAGATGTTTCATCAACAATATGCAGAAGATACCAAGTGCTGCAGAAGATCTGCAAATCCATTTGGAGAAAGTAGGACAAGCAAGTGCAGATTTTGGTCTAACCATCAACCTAAAAAAAACAAATGCATGGTAATATCAAAACAGCAGGATACTCCCAACTGCCAGTTTTACATTGGTAACCAAGAGATCTATACCAATTTGACCATAAGCCTGAAAATTATCGTTCATGGTACTCCTCATGCACCGATGCAAACGGCGGAGTCCAGCTCACAGCAATCCAAGAGTTGGATCTTATGACAAAATGGCTGAGAAAGGAATCATGTGAACATGTGAGATGCATACGTTCAGTGGACGACAACAACCCCAAGCTCGCCTTACGCAAAGCACGGGAGAGACTTCTGGAGTGCTATGCGGCCCCTGAAATTATTGAAACGGCACAATTGCGACGGCTGGAAATTTTTTCTAGAGTGTCAGCCAAGGACCACACTAAGCAAAGAGAGCTCGGAGACTTACTCACAGGCATAATCATGACTTTCCAGGCGCAGATCCATGGTCACGCGAGACTAACGGATGCCACATCCACCGAGGTATTTGTCATTTCAGTACCATTATATTGGCCGGGCTACTCAGCAAAGTCAGCAAGAGAATTCTCTCCCCGCATAATCCCACACCGGCACGCTAGTGTCGCAGACTGAACCCCGACCCCAGGCTCTTCCTGGTTTTGTAATTCCACGGGGCCTCACGGCGGAGCACTCGCACACGGACATCCGGCGGAAGCGGCCCCGCTGGACAGGCGGGGGAATAACGTGATTACGAGAACGCCTTGACGTCACAGAGAGTTCGATTGAAGTTGGGAATTGAAATTAATGTCCGGTTCCTACGAACGGGGATATTCACACATTCAGATGTTCACAGGATCATTGACCTTCCGGGTCTGCGTTCCTGCAGAGGCCTCAGTTCCTTCTTCCCGGTGGAAGTGAAATTATTGTTCACAAGCCTGAAACAGATGGAGCATAAAGAGGAACTAAACAAATTACATATCAGTGACATTAACAGGAGACTGTGGTTAATGTGTTAACAACATTCCGAGACAAATACCACCAGAAGACCGCAGTTCCGCTGGTATTTTATAATATTGAACATTAATGCCAACACTCACTTGATCCACTCCAGAGTGGGGAGAGTCAGTATGAGGGAGCGAAGGGTGGGGACAGATCGGTCTGTGAGCAAGTTGCCTTCCAGGTTCAGCCCCGTCAGTGATCGGTATGTACAGAGAGCGGAGACAAGATCCTCGGTACCAGAACCTGTGAGACCGATACCCCACAGCCTGTAGATGAGGGGGGAGGGGTAGTGAAGGGGACAGAGATAGGAGACAGTACAAATTCGTAATGTTCATCAGTAACGCAATTACTGATCACATTAATGCCCCGATCAGACTCCAAGTGACTGTTAACACAATATGCCACAGTCAGATACGTACCGTAGTTCCTGTATTTTACACTACGGGTGCCTCAAAGCATCAGACATTAGCTTCACTCCTGAATCTCCCAGCTGATTCCACCCAAGGCTAAAGACAAACAGACAAATTGATGAACAAAGTGAATCAACCCGTGGATCTGAGACAATTCCATCATTCCGATATTTCATGAAACATTATATCCTTCAGTGAATCACTAATCGAATTACTATCGATACCTCTCACTGTGCAGCTCACCGAATGTCAGTAATTTACACTTTCAGTGTGACCCGGTAAACTCTCCATATTCTGTCTCTTTCCCCGAAGCTGAGAAAAGAATTTATGAAGTGTGCAGAGTTGACAGAGTTGAAGGGTGAAAGGAAGTTCCACAGTGAGGAGCAAGTCTGGGTGGCAAATGGCGGAAGAGACTCCCACAAGAGGAAAAGAAGAAGAGAAATCTGACAGGAGGACGGGAGATCCCCACAGAATGGTCGCGGGAGACGACCGAACAGACCCCCACTGGAGGATAAGGCAGATCCGACAGGAGGAAGAGGGGGGCCGGAGAAAAGGGCTCCGGCCAGGAGGAAGAGGGATGGGGAAGAGGGATCCCATCAGAAGGAGGATGGGGAAGAGATAACACCTTCAGGAGGAAGGGGTTGGGAAAGACAGATCCCACAAGAAGAAAGAATAATAAAGATACCACAGGAGAATGTGGACTGAGGAAGAGAGATCCAACAGAGGAGAGAGATCCCCACGGTAGGTGGGGAGATAGGGGACAGAGATCCAATCAGGAGAAAACGGTTGGGAAAGAGAGATCTGGCAACAGGAAAAGAGAGAGAGAGAGAGATCACAGGACAATGTGGACTGAGGAAGAGAGATTAGGCAGGGGAAAGAAATCCTCGGATGAGGAGGAAGGATGGGGAAGAAAGATCCCCACGTAATGAAGGGCCAAGGAATGGAGAGATATCTCCATAGCAGGAGAGCATGGGCTTGATAGGTCCCATAAAATGAATGAACGTGGAGCAGAGCGATCCTACCTGACGATAGCGGCGAGAAAAGCAGATCTCCCAAAAGGAGAATTCACATGAGGACTGGGAGTGAGCAAAGTCACAGCCGTGGAGTGAGGAGATGCTCACTTTCGGGGAAGGGCGAGGGGAAGACAATCTCACAGTGGGAGTTTTCACTGGACAATTCTGTCAGTCACTGGGAAGGGGACCTGAAGCTCCAACCCACCTGCTACAGTCAGCATCGCTCCGGGTGTCAGTAACAGTGAGAAGGAACATTGTTAATAGTCGTGTCAGAAGCAGCGATAAACATGGCCATATCTGTGATGTACAACCATTAAAATAATGGATGTTTATCAATGGTCTGATGAAGTCTCCACTATCAGTTCACAAGGAAACACGGAACACCCCGCCCGCCTTCTTGAGGAATTACTGATAGATCCCCTGGCCATTTGTCAAAATCCTGCTCATTCTGATTTCTCTTCAGTTTTACCCAAATCACTACACATTGAAACAAGACAATGGAACAGATTCACAGTTCAGAATAGGAGTTAAATCGAGTTACCCCAAATACTGGCACTTGTGCTTCCCGGGTCCCAGCCTCTGGAGCCCATCACACTGAATGCGGCAGTGAAACAGGTTGAGGTGTTTTATTGTATCGCAGAGCCCGATGGCATGAGACAGGACCGCGCAGTCAATCGGTGTCAGTGCCATTCCACTGAATGAAAGTGTTTCCACAGATCCAAGTGCGGTCTGAGCCAGTTCACAATTCTGAGACTCAAACAGGTAGTGTTCAGGAGGCTCTTTTTACCAGCTGCACTTTCGGTGTTTTCAGTCTGGCGTTTAACCTCCTCCTTCACCCAGGTAACCACCTGGCAGATTGTCTGATGAGGAAATGGACCCAGAAACCCCAACAGGTCCCGAGCCGTCATTGGCGAGGAGAGACCAACAACTAAACGGAGAAATACCTCAAATCGCTCATCTGTTATGCTGTGGGCCTCACTGAGAAATTTCTTAATGTCCCCGGGATGCGGATTCGGGAATTGTGCGAGTGCAGCTATAAACTCTTGGATGATGAGATGTGGGAATGTGTACACTACACACCGGGCGGAATCATCTCTCTCCAAAAGCTCCATCAGAAACCCGGGCAGGAACTAGGAAGGCTGCAGATTGTAGTTTATCAAATCTCCACCTATAAATACAATCTTCTTTTCGAAGAGTCCTCTGAAACCCATCTGACCAACCCTGAGTAACACATCACGTGGGTTCTCAATCTTACGGCCGTGATTTTTCAGGACGTTGTAAATATAGTAGGAATAGATTTGAGTGATGGTCTTGGGAACACGCTGTGGGTCCTTGTCTCCTTGTGTGAAGAAGGGGCCCAGTGCCCGAGCGAGGGTACGGCAGTAGGAGGGATTGTAGCTCATGGTGTACAGGATCTCGTTCCCCTCTAAGTATTTGAAAACAGCTGCCGCCACCGTCTGATCTTCAAAATACCTGATGAAATATTCCTTCCGTTCCTCACCAACAAATCCCAGGATTTCAGCCCAGACACTGATTTCTGCCTTTTCCAATAAATGTAATGCAATGGGACGGGTGGTCACCAGCACTGAACACCCTGGGAGCAGTTTGTGCTGGATTAAACTGTACACAATGTCAGACACCCTACAATGGACTTCAGGATCTGTGCATGTGTACTGAGGTTCTGTGTCTCCCCATCTGTCAGCAGAATCGATCCTGCCGTTGAATTCATCCAGGCCATCAAATATAAATAACAACCCCTCTGGGTTCTTCCAGACCTCTCTCAGTAAATTCCCAAAGTAAGGATAGTGATGCAGAATCAGTTCCCTCAGTTTTATTCTGCAGGTAATGGAGTTTAAATCCTGGAATTTGAAGCTGAAGACAAACTGGAATTGTTGATATATTTTTCCCATGGCCCAGTCATTAACAATCTTTCCTATCATTGTTGTTTTTCCGATCCCCGGGACTCCGTCCACTGCTGCTGAACTCCAGGACTTGGATTTATTCCGGTAAAAGCTGTTGTGGAACAGCTGATCAGTCTGGATTTTTTCAAGCTCTCGCCGGAGATACTTCTCTCTCCTCTCCTCGTGGTCTCTGCCTCTTGCCGGCAGCTCATGTTCCACCAGTCTCAGATCTGGAATTGACCGTGAGCTCAGCGTAACGATCAACCAGCCGGGAAACCTTCTCCTTCTCCCTCATCAGGAGCGTGTTCACTCTCAGTGTTTCAGTTTGTGTCCGCAGAGTCTCCTTGTGTTTCTGTTGAACATCTTCCATGGGAACAGAGGACAGAGTCACAAACATAAATGGCTCTCATCTGACAAATAATTTCATAACAACATTTCAACATTCAGTGCTTGAGATTACACGAATTCATTTAATGCTTCAATTTTAGGACAGAAATTAAAATTCTGCTCACAGCCACCTGGAACGTGGACAATGTATTGCCCAGAAAACATCCAATTCTAATATTGTGTTACTAGTTACTTATGAAGGCGAACATTCCCCTGATATCACATTGGAATCCTGACAGTCCGTTTTCCCTTCAGAGGTTTCACTGCACTCCTGTGGAAGTATCCCTTACAGGAACATTTCACTATTTTTAAAACATTGTTTGCATCATTAACGATGGTAATGTTGATCTGTCGTGGACATGTGGAGAGCAGGACACGCACGGGGGACTCACAGGTGTCCACTGAATCCTGCATCAAAACAGGAGCAGAATGTGCCTGAAATACTCTAATCGGGCAAGCAGAGAGAGGTTTCCGATCGATTGAGATGAGAAATAAGAAAATTGGACGTTTCCAGTTGCAGGGATGGAGGAAATGTGGAAAGATGGAAGGGATAGCCCATGAACGTCAGAGCCCACAAGCGGCTCAGTAATGTACTTGTGGGAGAGGGTGGTGAAATCCTGCTGCTCATCAGCCTGGCAGCGGGGCTGAGCGGAGCTATCTTATGGACAACAATAAGTCGGTAAATTGGTTTATTACTGTCACGTGTACCAAGGTACGATGGAAAACGTTTTTCCTGCTCTCCATACCGATCATTTCACTGAGGTCGTACGAGGGCAAACAGAACTCAATAGTTCAGTGTTGCTGAGAAAATACAGTGAAGGTAAGAGGTCAAAGGATAATTAGCGGGTCAAGTTTTTTTTTATTTTCCCTCCTAAAATGTACAATTCAATAGTTAAAACTGCAGTTTGTGCAAACAGCTTAGACACGTATGTGTAACTAAGAGCTTAAACTTTTCCAAGTACTGTGTAATGGGATGCAGACTCAGAAGTCACTTTAAAACGCCATGAATTTGTCTTTTATTTTTATGTTTGCACTTTATCCCATCGTCATGCAGTTTGAACTACATAGCTTGACTGAAAGTGCTTTCAGAACAAGCTATTATTATCAGCTTTGTATATACTTTTCTCATCAAGCCCGTAAAACCTGAGGTACTGGCATGGCCAAACACATTAATTTCACAAATACTAGGACTATTCTAGTGGTGTGCAGTATTTTGGATTTCTGGAGAGATACATAAACGTAAGGTATGTCGGACTAATTGTTTAGTGTTATTTTGTAGTTTCCTTGGGATGATACCAGTTGTTGATGTTACTGTTGGGATAATGTATACCCTGTTCATATTTCATAGTCTTTTAATTCAGCATATTACTGGTGATTTACACTAACTGATTTCTGTATCCTATATGTCTCTGGAATGACTATACCTCTTCAGTAAGTTGTTCTTGCTTGTTATCCTGTAATAGTACATCCTCACGGTTATTACGGGTTACCCTGTTAGTAATAGAGGATCGGTCGGAATATAATTTTTAGGATTCTGACACTAAAATTGAATCGGCCTGGAAACCCAGCATATTATACAAACGCACACACACACACATATATACACATAAGCCTTCACTTTAACGGAGGTGAAAAAAAATGAATCCTCGTGCAGGCTTCCCTAAAGGCGAATCTTCAGGTTGAGTCAGAAGGCAGATGCAATGCTACCATTCAATTCGAGAAGACAGGAATAAAACTGGACTGATGTTATGCTCAGGCTTCACAAGGCAGTGATTAGACCATATTGGGAGTATTTTGTGAAGGTTTGGAGCCAATTTCTAAGAACGGATGTTCTGGCATTGAGCAGGAGTTTCAGGAGAGTGATCCCGGGAATGAAAGGTTTAACAGTCGAGGAGTGTTTTAAGGATCTGAGCCTGTGCTTGCTGGAGATAAGAAGTATGGGCGGGGGGGGGGGGGGGCGCTGTGGAGGGATTCCCATTTAAACGTATCGAAAGTCGCGAAACATTGGAAGTAGAGAGTATGCCTCCTTTAGTGTAGGAGTCTTGCACTGGAAGGATTGGAGACGGAGCAGACCGGTTTCACCGGGATGATGCCTGGATTCGAGGGCACGTGCTACAAGATGTTACAGAAACTTGTTTAGGTTTATTCACTCTGGAGTTTGAGGATCTGATAGAGGTGCATAAGTTTGCGAAATGTATGGTTTCAGATGACAGCCAGTATATTTCTATAGCCACTACTGACATGTTCAACAACAGAGGGCATCCGGTTAAGGTGAGACAAGGTACATTCAATGAACACTTGAGATTTATGTTTAAGACAGAGTATGGCAGCCTGGCATGTCATGTCTCAGTGGTTGCAAAGGCAACTATGGTAAGTGTGTTCAAGATGCTCTTAGATATACACGTGAATGCACAAGAAATAGAAGGAAATAGTCAAAATTATATAAGAGAACAAGAAAAGATTTTCCCCTGGATATATAAAGAGTTTAGAAAAAGAGGCTGGGTATCAGAACGCTGGGAAAGTATGCTGGAGAAGACGAGGAAATAGCAGGAGAACTCATTAAGTACTTTCCTTCGGTCTTACCGTGGAAGACAGGAACAAGCTGCCATCATGTGTCAGGGCCAGAAGTGAATGTAGCTGTTATTGCGGCAAGAAGGTGCTTCGGAAGCTGAAAGGTCTGATGATAGATAAGTCATCTGGACCGGGAGATACACTCTATCAGGATCTTGCCTGGGGTGTGAGGGGATTGCCAGCGCGATTGGACCAGTGTGAAGGCCTTGGCAGAACCAACAGCTGGATTAGTGGAAAAAAAATCTTGCAGCATCTTCAGGCTGCAACTAGTGATTCTCTGAATTTCAACTTGAATCCAAAGATTAGCGTGTGATATATGGTGAATTCCGTTTCCCAGGTCCTGCCAAGTCATATTTGAGATGTGGTTTGAAATCTGCATTTCATCACTCACCTTTCAGTTGAGTGGGTAACTCAGATAACCCTAGGCCGCGGTTAATGTACTCCTGGGGATCAGGACCTGTTTAAATAAAACGAAAGCTATCTTGAAAACTGACCAAATACGATTAAAACTACACACCCAAAATGCTGGTGGAATACAACAGGCCAGGCAGCATCTATAGGGAGAAGCACTGTCGACGTTTCCGGCCGAGACCCTTCGTGAAGACTAACTGAAAGAGATTTGAAAGTAGGAAGGGGAGGGGGAAATGCGAAATGATAGAAGACCGGAGGGGGTGGGGTGAAGCTGAGAGCAAGAGAGGTGATTGGCAAGCGGGATACAGAGCTGGAGAAGGGAGGATTTACCTGTGAGTCAGCTGATTTGGTATACTACGTCCGGTGCTCCCGGTGTGGCCTTTTATATATGGGTGAAGCAGACTGGGAAACCGTTTCGCTGAACACCTACGTTCTGCCCGTCAGAGAAAGCAGGATATCCCAGTTGCCACACATTTTAATTCCAAGTCCCATTCGCATTCTGATATGTCTATCCATGGCCTCCTCTACTGTCAAGATGAAGCCACACTCAGGTTGGAGGAACAATACCTTTTATACCTGCTGGGTAGCCTCCAATTTGATGGCATGAACATTGACTTCTCCAACTTCCGTTATTGTCCCTCCTCCCCTTCTTACCCCATCCCTGAAATATTTAGTTTTTTCCTCCCTCCTCTTTTTTTCTCTTTCTCTCTCTGCCCATCACTCTGCCTGTTCTCCATCTCCCTCTGGTGCTTTCCTCCCCCTTTATTTCTCCCTAGGCCTCCCGTCCCATGGTCCTTTCCCTTCTCCAGCTCTGTATCCCTTTTACCAATCACCTTTCCAGCTCACAGCTTCACCCCACCCCCTCCGGTCTTCCCCTATCATTTCGAATTTCCCCCTCTCCCTCCCATTTTCAAATCTCTTACTATCTTTCCTTTCAGTTAGTCTTGCCGAAAGGTCTCGGCCCGAAACGTCGACAATGCTTCTCCCTATAGATGCTGCCTGGCCTGCTGTGTCCACCAGTATTTTGTGTGTGTTGCTTGATTTCCCAGCATCTGCAGATTTCCTCGTGTTTACGATTAGAATTGTTTATTTCAATGTGACTTTGTGTTCAGTGCGTGGCTTTAACATACCGAGCTCCTGTATTTCCTTCAGTATTCTGTCCAACTTCGGTAACTCGATCCTCATTTTCACAAAGGATTCCCACATCGCCCTCCGGGCCCGGGAGTCTTTCCCCATCACCAACCTCAGGAAGAGCGTGGATCTCGCTGTCCGGTTCCCCTCCTCTGTCAGTTCAATAACCCTCTATAAATGGAACGAGCGAATTTATTGTGTAGAAGAGAGAAAGACATGTAGACCGTGGTGGTAAATATGTGTACATTGTCTCGGTAGCTTCAGAACAGATACAATCACTGGGCTGCCGTCTCATCTGCTCAGTTACTCCCTGGGTTTTGTCATTAGCAGAGAAAAAGTAACTGAAGCAAATACTAAATCGATATTGTAGAAGGAGAAGTCTTTACTGACACTCTGCAGTAGATGCAACATGATTAATATTCTCGATCCATCAGTGTGCAAGATTACATCAGAATACCTAATAGTGACATGACGCACTATATAAATAACCACCCTGCAATAATGGAAATGTATTTGACATGTTAGATATTTTCTTTCGGCACAGCAACTATTCATATAAAACACCACACCACATTTCTCGCAAAGAGTTCAGAGAATTAGTGTAGACAAGGTTTCTGGGAAAGCTATTATTTTGCTGCAGCAAACAGCGTTTCAGGGAACATTCCCGAAGGAGTCGGCAATGATGCCGTAACAAATCAAAGTAACCTGACGAGTGAGGGCGCGCGCAAAAAATTGGTCAGGGGATGGAATTTCACAGACATAAGAAGACATACGAATTCTGAGAAGTTTCAGTACCGGAAATCAGAACAGGCCTCATTCATTCATAGCCGGGAGGGAAATATTACTGGAAATGTGTTATATCACCCCAGTGTTGACTGTTCATCCATAATTGTCCTTTCAGAAGAAGACAGCAATTTATAACCTCTGGTGAAGTTAAGACATACAGGAGTGTGTGCGAGGCATATCCAGGATTATATCACAGTGCTGAGGAAGTAATGGTGAGATATCCAATAGCCAGGATGGGCTGAGATTCGAAATGGATGCGCCAGCTGGCGGGGACGAGCTTGTCCATTACCTTTTGCTGAGTAGATGGATTTGCATGTTTGGGAGATACTATGAGTGCATTAGTTCGGGGAGATGCAGACATTGCTTGGTGGAATAAATCGATACTTAACGCTGAATAATTTACAGCCATCCAGCACCACCTCATGCTTCTTGATCTTTTCATGTGTTCCTGCAGTAGCGCTACGAGACATATGCAAACTGCACCATCATTGTCTTAACTGACGTCTTCACGGAAGGTTTGATGCAAAAAGAGATTCCTTCCGCTGCTCTTACAACCATGTTGTGTGTGGCAAGTGTAGTCCATTTCCGGACGTCCTCCGACCTCCATGACATGATGGTAGAGGGATGAAAGCAGAACGCTAGGACTGAGGATAGAGCAGTAGGCATACAAGTAGGTGCGGTGTGCAGAGAGACTGTGAGGAAGGACAGGAACAACTTTGCCATCAATGGGATGAGTTGCAATGTGAAATCGGAGTGGGGGGAGGGGGATCAAAAATGATGACAGACACAGGACAATACATGTGTTGTATTTTAAAGCTTGCTGAAGGTGAAATAATGTCTCTAGTGAAGTTAGAGATTGGTAGGTGTGATATTTTGGGCATCACGGAATCGTGGTTGAAAGCAGATCATTGCTGTTTGGTGCTTAATTTCACGGATAAATATTGCATCTAAACAACGGGCAGGCGGTCGTAACAGCGGGGTAGGCTCTGTTGATAAAAGTCCTTAGAAAGAGCTAACATTTTATTGGGCGATGCAGAAACCTTGTGGGTGAGTTATAAAAAAAAGAACTACAAGATTAAAATGACCCTGATGTGATTTATACGCAGGCGATTGAACTGTTGCCAGGATGTGGGCTGCAAAATTATAGTGGAATATAGAAAGAGCATGTAAAAAGGATAAAGTGAAGATAGTCAGGTGGTTCAATAAGCGGGTAGTTTTGAAAAATCAGGTTGGTGCTGAACACCAAGACAGGAAATTTGTATGTAACGCTCTGTAACGGTTCCCTGCTAATGTAATGGTTTCTCTGTAGGTGTCACAAGTGCGGAGCAACGGTGGAACCAAATGCAGGACATAAGCACGTTTTGTAGGGATAATTAAATAGAGTTTATTAATAATTACACGGAAAGCCATGACGCAAGGATAGAACAGAGAAAAATCAAAGAGTGAGCAAAGCAGAAGTGGGAATAAAAGTAATGGACTAGGGAGAGGACCAGGTGTATCAAGAAAGCAAGGGAAGTGGGGAAAAAAACGACGCTGGTCAAGACACAGACCCTGAATAAGACTAGGATACAGGGCCTGGGCTAGGACTACACTAGGAAAGTGGGACCTGGACGAAGAGCTAGGAACTTGGAACCTGGACAAGGACTCCGAGCCAAAGACTAGACAGAGGCCCGAAACCCGGGCCTTGACTCGGGCTCGGGCTCCGGATCTAGGCGAGGACAAGAAGTGACAAGGCAACAGGACTGGACGAGGATCACCTCCACAGGACGAGAACACAAAGCTTTGACTTGACTTGGAACTGGGACCCGGAACTCGGGACCCAGACATAGACTGTATACTTGAACCTCGGAGCTTGGACTTGATACACGAAACCTGGACTTGGACTTGGACACGAAGAGACAATTCTTAACTCAGGGTAGCGGCAGACTGCCAGGCCTACCCTGTGGAGGCATGGACAATAAACACTGAGTCAGGGCTCCTCCTTTTAGGGTAACAGAATGATTTGCAATGTAAAAAGTGGACAAAATTGAGAAGGGTGATTATGTTATATTTCAATGTATGCTGCTGTGCAATGTACCGGAATAGATTATGGAACTCAAGGAAATGGAACTCTTCCGGAGAAGTGTCCGCATTGTAATCGAATTCACATTACAATTTGAAAATGAGAAGATAAATTCAGATATATTAAATAAATTACCCCATTCCTGATGAAGTGTCTCGGCCCGAAACGTTGGCTGCTCTTTTCTCACGGATGCTGCCTGACCTGCTGAGTTCTTCCAGCGCTGTGTACGTATTCTTTGATCCACAGCATCTGCAGTTGTATTTTTGTGTTCAGATATATATTAAAGCATAGTAAGGGCAATTACAGAAACATTTCTGGGAGCAATTCAGAATGCGCAAAAGAGGAAGACGTATGCTAAATGACACAGCCTTGGCTGACAAAAGAAGTCAAATCTAAGTTACAGGGAATCTAGAGGAAATGGAAGCTTTTGAAAAATCTAACAAAGGGTAACTAAGAAGTCATAAAGAGGAAAAAATGGAATGCGAAGATAAGTTTGCCAATAATATTAAAGAGAATACCAAACGTTTCTCCATATAAAGTGCCAATAAAACCACCCCACTACCCCGGAATGTTTCATGTTTTATGGTATTATATAATTGAATTTGGCTTTTTTTCAATGATCAACAGTAAAAGAAAACCCTTTTGTGTCAAAGTGAAATCAAATCTGTACAACGCGATCTAAGTTAATTGCAAATACAAAGCACAAAATAATTGTTTGCATAATTACTGACACACACACCCTTAATATGACACACAAAAACATCACTGGTGCAGCCAATATGGTTTAGAAGTCATATCATTTGTTAAATGGAGATCTGTTTCTGGAGACCTGTATGCAGTCAAGCTGTTTCAACTGATTGTATTAAAAATGCAGAACAATCTGGAAAGTGCCATTGCTGGTGAGTCAGTATCCTGCCAAGAAGTACAAAGTGCACACAAAAAAAAAACACTCTAATCAACTCTTCGAAAAGGTTATTGAACGAGAGAGGCTACAGACAGATTAGGAGAATGTGCAAAGAAGTGACAGAGTAAATACAGTGAGGGAAGTGTATGTCTCTTTTTTTTCTAAAGAGAGAAAATTCAAAAATATGAGATGAAAGTGCTGTTACAAATTCTTGTGCAGGATTCCCTAAACCTTAATATGCAGGTTGAATCGGTGGAGAGGAAGGCAACTGTGGTGTCATCATTCATTTCAAGGGTAGAATGTAAGGACAAAGATGTAATATTAAGGTTTTATAAGGCAAGGGTAAGGCCTCGTTTGGATTACTTTGAGCCGTGTTCGGCCACTTATCTAAGATTGGAGAGAATCCAAAGGAAGCTCACGAAGATGATTCCGGGATTGAAAGACTTGTCATATGCCGAACGATTGTTGGCTCTGGACTGTTTTCACTGGAATTCCAAACAATGAGAGGTAACCTCATTGAAACCTCTCATGGTCAAAGGCCTTGATAGAGCGGATATGCAGAGGATGATTTGTTTAGTATGGTGTCTATGATCAGTGGAAACAGCCTCAGGATAGAACGACATCAATGAGAACGGAGATGAAGAGGAATTTCTTCAGCCAGAGTGTGGTGAATTTGTGGAATTCTTTGTCACAGCAGCTGTGGAGGCCAAATCTTCCTGTATATTTAAGGCAGGGGTTGGGAGATTTTGATTGGTCAGGGCATGAAGGGGTACGGAGAGAAGGCAGAAGACTGGGGCTGACTGGAAAATTGGATCAGACGGAGCAAACTCGAGAGGACAAATGGCTTAATTCTACTCTTATATATTATAGTCTTATACAGTGACGAGGAAGGAAAAAAATGACTTCAGGTTTAGAAAACACGGATCTATTTATAACCTCAATTATGAGAAAATTGTCAGCTGGGAGGTTGGGGTGGTGTTGGTGAATCTGTGGAATTGTTGCGACAAGCAGTTGTCGAGGCCAGGTCATTTGGTATATTTAAAGCAGATGGTGAAATATTCCTCATTGGTCAGGGCATGAAGAGATACGGCGAGAAGGCAGGAGATTGGGACTGACTGGAAAATGGATAACCCATGATGCAATGCCGGAGCAGACTTGCTGGGCCTTATGGGCGAATTCTGCTCCGATATTGCATGCTCTTAACATTAATTCTGGATTAAGCATCAATTAACCGATGGCTCTGACGAGATGTGAAGTAAAATTTGGACTGAATCCCTATTCAGCTGCCCAGTTATACAGCCACCGCTCCCACAACAGGCATGAACCTACGGTTCCCAGTGTTCCCTATCTCAACAGGTTTTATAGCTGAAGGCCGATCTACGATAGACGCCAATGATCAAAGTCGCCATTGCCTTTCAGATCTCCAAGAATGTGTAGGCGATTAATTTTCATCTCTGTTCCCTGTGATACCAGCAGTTTTGTGACAACACTCACCGCATACTCTTGTGCACTGAAGTGTCCGTCTTGTCGTAATATCCAAAGAAGTGTTTCAACCCCTTCTTCGATCGCTTGTTCCAGTCTGTCCCTGTAGAACTTCGTCCGTTGGTAAAATCGTCTCATTGTGCCAGGAAGTCAGAGATTGTAGACTCTTGATCTGGGAATATAAAAAGGAGAAAGTTGACACGAATGCAATTATCCCTCGTCTCTCCAGCTCTTACCCCATTCAGCAAATCAATCATATCTCCAAACGTCGTGTTCAACTGCCTTCAGCTACAACAACAGATTTTGTCGCAATCTCCAACACTGGACTGAAAAGCGACCCTGCAAAGTTCTAAATAACACCCCCACCGCACCCACCGGACCTACTCTCCCAGTTCAATTTAGGATAGGCAATAAGTGCTGCGGCTGTCAAAGGCGCTCGCCTCCCGGTCATCTGAGCAGCTACCTTTCTCTTAATTCATATCCCAGAAATACTCCATCCATCTTGACAGCTACATTTCCCTTAATTCCCATCCCGGAAATACTTCCTTCAATTGGACAGCTGCATTTCCTCTAATACACCTCTGAAAATCCTCGGAGAAAGAAGTACAATTCCAGTAGTGGGTAGTACAATTCCAGTAGCTCCACCACACTACATGTACCATATCCACACAGTTTTCTCTCCTCGGGCCAGCACTTCAGCAAAGCCCCACATTTTCCCTCCTGACTGCCACATTCTGCCAAAATATCACCCTCATAGTTTACTCACCCGTTCTTTGTTGGGGACTTGACAATTCCCTGTTTAATGAGGTTCCGAGCTGGCCGGCAGTCCCGTCACTTGTGCCGGTTGCAGAGTCCGGATCAGTGTCTCTTGGCTGACTTTTCTCCCTCTCTTCTGCGGTGCGATCACATCCCACTGTGACATTGCTATCAATCTGATCCTGCTTTAGTACCTCGTTTTCCGTGACCCGGTTATCTTTCCTGGATGAGTTGCCTGGTAAAAATCTGCTGCGTGCTTTCCGTATCTGCTTTGATTTCCCACCTGAAATACACGATGAATTGCTATTTATATTGAACTGATTTAGAGCTGAGCAGAGGAAGGTTTCAGAATGAATCCGGCACTCTGGCTCACCAGATTTGGAGTGGGCAGTGCTGGTGAATGTGAACCTCACTTCATGCCAGGTGGCCATCCCGATAAGCCAGTGACTGGGCACATCCACTCTCAGAAAAAAAAAATGAACTGCAAGACTGTGGGATACTGCAGCAAAATAGGACAAGCTTAGAAAGATGTAGATCAGCATGAATTAATTGGCTGCGCTGTAACACGTCTTATTCTGATACTTTCAGTGGCCAGAATGATGCGAAATCACTCTGAAATCACCTCACACAGATACCCACATCCTGTCAATTAATTATAAATCCTAATTTTTAAGTCTTCCGATGCCCTCTGTGGGCAAAGATCTGACGAGCACCCGGAGGGGCGAAGGGGACAGACTGCTTGTTAGCTTGCGGAGCACGATGGATAAAGGGTAATAACTGTTCATGATCCTGAGAGTGTGAGATCAAAGACCACAGTACTTCCTGCCCGATGGCAGTAACGAGGAGGTTGCACGGTCTGAATGGCGGGGCTACTTGCTGACCGATGTTCTTTTCGTTACACGGTGTGACTGAGGGCGAACCCAAGTGCAGGACACAGGCACGAAGACAAACTTGGACTCCGAGCTGGGAGTCGGACTTGACTGGAACACAGAACCGGAACCAGGACCTGGACTGAACATGGAACATGGAGCCTGGAACTGGAACCCGGAACTGCATCTTTGGAACACGGAGAAGACAACACTATGACAGTCCATTCGAGTGGCGGCGAACGGCCTGCAACCCTCAGCTGGACGGCAGGCTCTCGACTTGACTTGACTCGACTCGGAACTTGACTCAGGCTCGGAACTTGAATAGCCGTCATGCTGGGGACAAACCAACAGAGAGTAGTTGAAAATCGAAGTCTTTTATGCTGTCAGTTCGAATGGGATCAGGTGCCCTCAATGAAGGAGCCAGGCAAAGCACGGGGAAAAGGAAATCAACAGAAACAAGGAGTCAGTAGCCGGACCGTGACAGTTTTCTTGTGGTAACGCTCCTTGTTGCGGAGGGTGCAATAATGCGAAAGATTTTTTTTTTCCCTGTGGTGGACTGAGCTGTATAAACGCACTTTTCCGTTCATGGGCATTCGTGTTTCCATGCCAGACAGTGATGCCACCAGTCAGGATACTCTCCATTATGCCGCCTTAGAAGTTTGTCTAAACTTTTCACGTCACCATGGGAACACATTCAGCCTTCTCTTGCTTATGCACTCACTCTAACCATCTAGACTCCAAGCATGATGCAATGCTCCACCATTGCCAACCAACTCTACTGATGGGGCGTTTAAATGGCAATCGAGCTTCTTCTGCTCGTTCCTTCAGATAAGGGCACACAGATCATGGTTTAATATAGATCAGCGAAGGAAAGACTCCGTTAAACTCTGTTGCAGGGAGAAATGACCCAGCCTATCTGGCCTATCCTTATAGTTCAAGCCCTCCACTGTCACGGTCCGGTCCGTTGACTCTCTGTTTCTGTTGATTTCCATTTCTCCGTGTTGTGACTGGCTCCTTGATTGAGGCACCTGATTGTCATCCGAGCCGGCAGCATTAAAACTTCGGCTGACATCCACTCGGGTCTGGACCGTCACCTGAGCCTCCGGACTGTGCAGCAATGCTCGACCCGGGCCGCCAAGAATAGGGACCGTCTACCGAGCCAAGACATGAATGGTCTGTCGTTGCAAACACGAGAAAATCTGCAGATGCTGCAAAATGCTGGTGGAACGCAGCAGGCCAGGCAGCATCTATACGAAGAAGTACAGTCGAAGTTTCAGGCCGAGACCCTTCGTCTGGACTAACTGAAAGAACAGATGATAAGAGAGTTGAAAGTGGGACGTAGAGGGGAAGATCCGAAATGATAGGAGAAGATATGAGATATCTGGGGGACATTAGCACTGATTTTTCATGAAATGAAAGCAAAGTTCTTGAAAAATTAAAGTAATTGTATCTTCTAAGTATTCGTTATTCAACATTGATTTTGTATTGCTGAGCTCTTGAATTTCATCAACTCACGGAACACGCCCTTGAACAAGGCGAGATTAATTTAATTTGTGTTAGTCATTACTATTTCTTTGATACCAGTGAAACAGTTTTGTTCTCTCTATTCAGCCTCACCGTCTCTTCACCTACAAGAAGTGCGGTGGTGTAGTTATTCCATTGTGTTCTTGGCAAAATATTCGACAGATTGGTTTGTGATTGCCTCCTTCTGAGCAATGTCTTTACAGAATGGATGACTGCAGCTATTATTAATTCCCTTTGGAGATTGTCTGCCTGGTATCAGTGGCCGCATAACCAGGACCTGTGATCGGCACCACCTGCTCCCATGGCCTCACGTGACTCCGATGGCGATCTAGGCAGGTGGATACTTTGCGGCTCGCAGAAGGAGGGAGCAGCTTCACCTTCCTTGGTAGAGACGTATCTCTCTACCCGTGGTGCCGTACCGTATTCAAATGTATTTGTTATAGTTATTAATCTGCAAAGGCAGAAAGACTGCACGGTCTCCAACGTTCGTCTTTTCTTTTTACTGCTGTGTTGTCCAACCATCGGTCTGAGGAGGAAATATTTACATGGCCTGACAAATGCACGGCACTTTAAATGTATTGTGTAATATGCATCTATGAATATTTTGAATGAAAACTGAAAAGACGCATACTTTTATTTAATTTATTAGTTGACGCATATAATAAAACATAGTGCAGTCATGAAAAGATTTCATGTTTCATTATCTTATTCTGGCTGTGTCCAATTCCGTCTATGCAGCAACAAATGCTACATGCGCGGAGACATTTCAGTTACTGTTCGGCCGTGTACTCGTGCAGCTCAGAGTGCACAGTTACTGTCTCTCCCTCCCTTTCTCTAGATTACCCCACCCTCATAACAGGAAATTGTCCACTAACTTGTCAGGGACGATCTGTTCTTTGAAACAGCGGATTCGCCACTAATTGGGCACAGATCTCATCTTTATTCAGACCTCTAATTGAGGAGTGGGTATCTAACTGGAAAATTCACTCTTTAGTGGTAGGTTCTCTATTTGTAACAAAAATAAATGATAAATTCTGCTAATGGAACCTGTCACTAAAGGATTCAACTTCAAAATGGTATCCAACAAATCAGATTCATGTAGATAAGGAAACGTAGGTAAATATTGTTGTAAAAAATGTCTAACCTGAAAATATTGCAAAAAATGTGCATGAGCGAGAGAGCATTTGTTAATGAACAGTCAAAAGTCATCATTCGACCATCAGAAAATAAATCTGTAAAAAAATGGATTCCTTTATTTCTCCATAGAAGAAAAAAAATCTTCCCTACATTAATTGAATGGTTTTCTCAAGTAATATTATGTCGCAGTTTTGAAAAAAATTAGAACTTTTTAACCTCGATTCGATTTTGAGAGAAGATGGGGTTCCTTTGCCAAATATTACCATTTAATTTGAATTATTCTATAAGGTTTTATTATTTTATAATTTTTTAAAAAAAAATATGAATTGGCGGCTGATGACTTTTTTCCCTTAATATATTTAAATGATGGTTAAACGTATTGCTCAGGGGGTTGATTCCTTTTTTTTGTAATTAGTGGGGTTTATTTCTTAGTTAGATGGGGTTCTTTTTTCCTTCTTTTTCCTATTTTTATCCCATTTTTATATATTACGATCAGTTTTCTTCTACAGCTCTCTTTATTGTATAGATATTAATTTGTTGGTTTTGTATTATTCTACAGCTGTAGAAGATTATGTTTCAATAAAAAGATTCTAAAAATGAAAAATGAAAAATCCACAAATCTGAGATGCAAAGTCCTTGTGCAAAACACCCTAAAGGTTAACTTGCAGGTAGATAAGAATGGCCTTCACCTTCAGTTTCCAGATCACTTACGGGCAACATTACTATCACATTTATTTAAACAATACACGGACCGCACCTCGTCAAAATCCCCGAACATTAAATTGACTCGGTCTCCTACTTGTCAGAGATAAGTTGGTATGTTGAATTAGCAGAAGGACTTTAGGCCCCCGGCCTGCTCCGCCTTCTCTATGATCATAACTTAGCTGCCCATCCCTGCAACCGCCTATAACATTCACTCACTTGCTCGTCAATGATCTGTTTTCAACATCGAGAACACTTTGCTTCCCTTTCCTTTGAGGAACGAATTCCAGAGACCCACTAGTCCTACTTCGTTAAAATACTAATTTCGGTCTTCTTCTCTTTCCCCCTACAGCAGCAAACAGATTCTCCCCGTTCCTGTCCAGATGCCCCGTAAAGTTGTATATTCCGAGCTACTGCTCAATTCTTTTAATCTAAACCAAGAGCATAAAGCATTCATCTAAATAACAGTGAATAAAACCAACACCGCTCCCCCGCCTTGATCTAATTACGTTTACAGTTGCACTCCCGATTCATGTAGAACTAGAGGAGAAAACAATGTCATCGCTAATTCTGCTAAGTCAGCAAAAACAAGTTAAATTTCATAGACATTTACTCGCAAGACCAGTTTTCAATGTAATAAACATTTCTTTGAACTACGATCGGTTGAGTGCCACCCGCTCTGACATGAGAAAAACGACACAGCATGCGGTGATAGACCTGAGTACTCAGTAATAGGCAATGTAATGAGACCATCACCTCCTTATGTTCACCCTCAATATAATTGGTAAAGTGAGTAGGGTTCCTAATTAGCCTCCGTACGTACCTACTGAAGTTCAGTCTGGGACAGACATATCGTGACGGCCCACCAGAATAAATAAAGCATAGCCTCTATCCCTCGGCCCAGGATCGGTAAAGCTCAATAAGATGAAATTAGCTGAAGGAAATGGTGAAATCCTTCGAAGGAGACTTTGCCACAGTTCCACTGTTCAACAATTCAATAACTTCTCAATCTCATTTAAGAATTCATACAAGTGTCCAAATACGGAAGATGGAGGGCAGTCAAAGACAACATAAAACAGAGAGGACAAGAGGGAGAATTTGGAATTTATTAAAAACCAACAGAAAGAAACTAGTGTGTAATAAAGAGAGAAAATAATGAATTATGAAAGTGAGGCATCCAACAACATAAAAGTAGTTACCTATTTTTTTTTCAGATACAGTATTTAAATGAGAGGTGAGAGTAGATATTGGACCACTGGACATTGCCGCCTGCGAGGTTCTAATGGGAGAAAAGCAAATGGCGGACAATCTGATTAATTATTTTGCATCAGACTTCACTGTAAAACACCAGCAATATGCTAAAATTCGCAAGTGTCAGGGAGGAGAATTGCTGCAATTGCCATGACTAAGAAGCAGGTGCTTCGGAAGTTCAAGGGTCCGAGGTTATATAACTCACCCGGAGCTGAGTTACTTCACCCAGGATTCTGCAAGATGTGGGTGATAGAACATAGAACAGGGAACACCGAAGGGCACAGCACATGAACAGGCCGGTCGGCCCAGAACCAGCTAAACAGCAAATCAAAAACACCCAAATATTAATCCCTCCTAGCTACACCACGCCCACATCCTCCCATCTTCTTTCCATCCATATACCTACCCAAAAGTCTCTTCATAGCCTCTAGTATTAGCCATTTCAACCCTGGGAAACAAATAGTCCGTTTCTGATATATCTCTGCCTCGCATAATTTTAAAATCTCTATCACGTCTCGTGGCAGGGTCTGCTGCTACAGAGACAACAACGCAAGCTTATTGAGCCTCTCGCGGTAACACATGTCTTCTAAACCAGGCTGCATCCTAGTAAACCCCTCCAGTTCCTCGACAGATTCTGTGTTGGTGCCTGGTATGGTGTTAGAGGCAGATAAATTATGGACCTTTAAGAGATGTTTGGATAGGCACATGGAAGTAAGTAACAGGTACGGTAAACAGGAACAATGGACAACTGTGTAAATGCAGCTATAATTAAGTGGTAAGAAATAACGATGAAGGAATAACAAGAAAATCAGTATTTGTTTGATTTTCAAAAATGGCAGTCTCCATTTTAGTATAACGCCCTCTACCAACACAAGGAGTGACTTACCTTGAATAGAAGCGAGATAAAAATTCGGTGAAGCAGTAAATAAGCAGGAAGTTTGTGTTCATTAAATACAGAGATTGAACAAACAGCTTAATTACACATAGAATTAATTAACTTTCATTTCAGGCATCGTCCCTTTCCATCTTTTACCAGCCATAAGAAGTGTATTTTGGAATGTTGTGTTATTATAGCTTGTGTTCATTATTCTTGGTATTCAAATGTTAAACCCGAGAGCCTGCATTGACAGTTGAGATCTGTATTCCATTTGAAAGTGGAAAAGGAAAGGAAGGCGCTTTAAATGTTTGTTTTACTATTATTGTTTAATGGCTAGCACGAGAGGGCACAGTTTTAAGGTGCTTACAAGTAGGTACAGAAGAGATGTCAGGTGCATTTTTTTTACCAGAGAGTGGTGAGTGCGTGGAATGGGCTGCCAGCGGCGGTGATGGAGGCGGATACCATAGGGTCTTTTATGAGACTCCTGGTAGGTACATGGAGCTCAGAAAAATAGAGGGCTATGGGTAACCCGAGGTAATTTCTAAGGTCAGGACATGTTCGGCACAGTATGGTGCTGTAGTTTTTCTCTGTTTCTATGTTTATAGATAAAGCGCTGTAACAAGCCGTCCCGACTGGACAACTACAATCATGATTAAGTAACCTAAAAACCCTCACATCTTTGGAATGTGGGAGGAAAACGCGGCACCCGGAAGAAACACAGGCGGCAAGAGGAGAACGTGCAAGCTTCTTACGGGCAAAAACGGATTTGAAGCCGGTCGCTGGCGCTGTGATAGCGTTAATCTAACAGCAATGCGACCGCAGCGATCAATCAGCGATTATTTCTTAATTCTAAATCAATCACCGATTATTTCTTCAGTGGTTTGATCGGGGCACAACTGCGCAAGCGCGGGAATGTCAGTCAGTGAGAACAGAGAGAAGAGTTTACAGTTTTACAGAGCTGGCGATGAAGTAGAGGGAGATAGAGTAGGGAGGCTTTGGCTCATCAGGGCATCGACGATAACGGGTCGAGGCAAGGTAGGTTATCTGTTTAGAATACAGACAGGAAGTCTGTGTGTGAGGCCGGTTTCCTGTGCTCGGGGTCAGATGTGGGAGGTCCTGGAGACTCCCAGCCTCCCGGACGGCTACATCTGCGCCAGGTGCGTCGAGCTGCAGCTCCGTGGGGACCGCGTTGGGGAACTGGAGATGCAGCTCGATGACCGCTTGGTCAGGGAAAGTGAGGAGGTGATAGAGAGGAGCTATAGACAAGTAGTCACACCGGGTACACAGGACACAGACGAGTGGGTAATAGTCAGGGGAGGGAAGAGCAGGGCACAGATGCTAGAGAGTACCTCAGTGGCTGTCACCCTTAACACCTTAACAATAAGTACTCCTGTTGGAGTACTGTTGGGGAAGACGGCCGACCTGGGGGAAGCAACAATGGCCGCACCTCTGGCGCAGAGTCTGGCCCTGTGGCTCAGAAGGATAGGGAAAGGAAAAGGACGGCACCAGTGATAGGGAACTTTATAGTTAAGGGGTCAGACAGGCGATTCTGAGGACGCAGGAAAGAAACGTGGATGGTAGTTTGCCTCCCAGGTGCCAGGGTTCGGGATGTTTCTGATCGCGTCCAAGATATCCTGCGGTGGGAAGGAGAACAGCCAGAGGTTGTGGTACTTATTGGTACCAAAGACATAAGTAGGAAAAGAGAGGAGGTCCTGAAAACAGACTACACGGAGTTAGGAAGGAAGTTTGAAAAGCAGGACAAAGGCAGTAATCTCGGGATTACTGCCTGTGCCAGGTGACCGTGCGTAAAGGTATAGGATGAGGTAGAGGATAAATGCGTCGATTAGGGATTGGAGCAGGGGGCAGGGATTCAGATTTCTGGATCATTGTGACCTCTTTTTGGGCAGGTGGGACCTGTACAAAAAGGACAGGTTGCACTTGAATCCCAAGAGGACCAATATCATGACGGACAGGTTTGCAAAGGGTATTGGAGAGAGTATAAACTGGAATTGCTGGCGGGTGGTAACCGAACTGAAGTGATGGAGGAAGGGGCGGTTGGATCACAAATAGAGAAAGCTGGGAGACAGTGCGAGAAGGAGGATAGGCAGGTGACAGAGAAGTGACGAGCTCAGACCGATGGTTTGAGATGTGCCTATTTTAATGCAAGGAGTATTATGAGCAAAGGGGATGAGCTTAGAGCGTGGATCAGTACTTGGAGCTAGGACGTGGCCATTACAGAAACTTGTATGGCGCAGGGGCAGGATTGCTACTTCAAGTGCCAGGCATTAGATGTTTCAGAAAGAGCAGGGAGTGAGGCTAAAAGGGATGAGGGTGTGACACTGTTGATTAGAGATAGTGTCACGGCTGCATAAAGGGAGGAAGGGTTGTCTAAGGAATCTCTGTGAGTGGAAATTAGGAATAGGAAGGGTCAATAACTCTACTGGGCGTTTTTTATAGACAACCCAACAGTAACAGTGACATCGAGGAGAAGGTAGGGAGACAGATTCTGGAAAGGAGTAATAATGACATGGTTGATGTAGTGGGAGATTTTAATTTCCCAAATATTGATTGTCATCTTCCTAGAGCAAGGGGTTTAGATGTGGTGGGGTTTGTTAGGTGTGTTCAGGAAGGTTTCTTAACACAATTTGTAGATAAGCCTACAAGAGGAGAGACTGTACATGATCTGGTATTGGGAAATGAACCTGGTCAGGTGTCAGGTCTCTCAGTGGGTGTTCATTTTAGAGATAGTGATCGTAATTCTATCTCCTTTACCATAGCATTGGAAAGGGGTAGGAACAGACGAGTTAAGGAACCGTTTAATTGGAGTAAGTGGAAATATGAGGCTATCAGGCAGGAACTTGGAAGCATAAACTGGAAACAGATGTTCTCAGGGAAACGTACAGTAGAAATGTGGCAAATGTTTCAGGGGATATTCGCGTGGGGTATTCTACAGATGAGACAGGGAAAGGATGGTAGGGTACAAAGGCTGGTGTAAATCTGGTCAAGAAGAAAATATAAGATTACGGAAGGTTCAAAAGCTATGCAATGATGCAGATCTAGAAGATTATCAGGCGAGCTGGAAAGAGCTTAATAATGAAATTAACACAGTCAGAAGGGGCCGTGAGAAGGGCTTGACAGACAGGATTAAGCAAAATCCCAAGGTATTCCACAAGTATATGAAGAGCAAGAGGATGAGACGTGGGAGCATAGGACCAATCAAGTGCGGAAGTGGAAAGGCGTATATGGAACCGGAGGAGTTAGCAGAGGTACGTAATGAATACTTTGCTTCACTGTTCACTACGGAAAATGATCTTGGCGATTGTACGGGTGTCTTGGCGATTGTACGGGTGACATAAAGCGGAATGAGAAGCTTGAGCATGTAGATATTAAGGAAGAGGATGTGCTGGAGCTTTTGGAAAGAATCAAGTTGAATAAGTCAACCGGACACTGTGGGAAGTGAGGAGAAAGATTTCTGAGCCTCGGGCGATGATCTTAGAATCATTAATGGGGACGGGAGAGGTTCCGAAGAATTGGAGGTTTGCAGATATTTTTCCCTTATTCAAGAAAGGGAGTAGAGGTAGCCCAGGAAATTATAGACCAGTGAGTCTTATTTCAGTGGTTGGTGAATTGGAGAGGATCCCGAGAGGCAGGATTTATGAATATTTGGAGAGGTATGATATGATTAGGATTAGTCATCATGGTTTTGTCAAGGGCAGGTCGGGCCTTACAAGCCTGATTGAATTTTTTGAGGATGTGACTAAACACATTGATGATTGTAGATCCGTAGATGCAGTGTATATGGATTTCAGTAAGGCGTTTGATAAGTTAACCCATGCTATGCTTATTGAGAAAGTAAGGAGGCACTGGGTCCAAAGGGATATTGCGTTGTGGATCCAGGAACTGGCTTGCCCACAAAAAGCAAAGAGTGGTTGTCAACGGGTCATATTCTGCATTGAGGTCGGTGACCAGTGGTGTGCTTCAGGCATCTGTTCTCGGACCACTGCTCTTCGTGATTATTATCAATGACCTGGATGAGAAAGTGGCGGGATGGTTCAGTAATTTTACTGATGACACAAAGCGGGACGTTGATGGGATGCAAAATTGGGCTGAGAAGTAGCAGATGGAGTTCAACCCAGTTAAGTGCGAGGTAGTTCTTTTTTTAGGTCAAATATGATGGCAGAATATAGCATTAATGGTAAGACTCTTGGCAGTGTCGACGATCAGAGGGATCTTGGGGTCTGAGTCCATAGGGCACTCAAAACAGCTCTGCAGGCTTACTGTGTAGATAAGAAGGCATACGATCAATCCTGAGATTGAGTTTAAGAGCCGAGAGGTAATCTTGCAGCTACATAGGAACCCGGTCAGACCCCACTTGGATTACCGTGCTCAGTTCTGGTCGCCGCACTACAGCAAGGATGTGGAAACCATAGAAGGGGTGTAGAGGATATTTACAAGGATGTTCCCTGGATTGGGGAGCATGCCTTATGAGAATAGGTTGAGTGAATTCGGCCGTTTCTCCATGGAGCGACGGACCTGATAGAGGTGTACAAGATGATAAGAAGCATTGATCGTGTGGATGGTCGGAGGTTTTTCCCCAGGGCTGAAATGGCTACCACGAGAGGTCATTGTTTTACGGTGCTTGGAAGCAGGTACAGAGGAGTTGTCAGGTGTAAAGTTTTTTACACACAGTGGTGATTGCGTGGAGTGCCGGCGACGGTGGCGGAGGCGGTTACGATGGGGTCTTTTAAGAGACTCCTGGACAGGTACATGGAGCTCAGAAAAGTAGAGGGCTATGGGCAACTCTAGGTAATTTCTAAGATAAGTACATGTTGGGCACAACTTTGTGGGCCGAAGTGCCTGTATCATTCTGTAGGTTTTCTATGTTTCTAAAGGAACTTGGCGAGAATGGTTAGGAGACAAATACTGGAGTTTCGGAGACTAGAAACGAAACTAAACGATAACAGTGTTCAAAACTAGCCTCCAGACGATTGGTCGCCGAATCTCAGTTCAGGTTCTCTTTAAATATTAGCATTCTGGCGCCAAAGCATGATCGCCTTTCAACGGGACGGCCCTGAATTGTTAATTCTGACCTGCCTGCTATCTATATTCCGGAGTGTTAGAGCGTCTGAACCCCAGAAGCTGGAGCGGTTGGGTGCGTATAATAACAGAACACCCTCCTCCCCGAGCGACTCTTGACGACCCTGGCTGCTCAGAGAGACCATGGTGGTTGTCAAAAATGAGAGCTGGATTGCAAGTTGTCTCTTTCAGGAACAAAGCATCTTTCCACGGATTCGAATTCTGCCCAGTCCATGAGGAACGTCTGAACACTCAAACAGTTCGTGAACCCAGAATTCTTTCTAGGGTAAAGACCTGTTTACCATCGATAAACCTAGATGGTATTGTACCTCATCGGGGTGGCTAAAGAACTGGTATTTACAGGTTTAGGTTCAGAAAAGTGGAAGACGGGATTAATCCTGGGGGTCTTGGGTAGCTGTAAGTTGTGAGCCGCCGGGTTCACTTTCTTGTGAACCCTGAAGGGTCCAATGAACTTGGGCGCCAACTTCCTAGACTGCACCCGAAGACAACCAGAGCTCTAGCTTAGGCCGCAAAGCGGGTCTCAATCTTCCCTTCTGGGTAGAGGCAACAAAGTCTCCATTGTTCGAGTGGATTTCTGCTTTCCTCGTTGCACGTTGTCTCTGGCCGCTGGGACCCCAAATTCGGCTTTCATTTCAGGGAAAAGTGGTTCTGAACAAGGAAATCGACATTACAACTGAGACATCCCACGAGCCGAATGCTGTAAAGTGTTGTAGGCGACGTCTGTCCACATCACCTATGTGTGTATGTTTTTCCCGAGGGCAGGTATCTTAGGGTTCGTTCCATAACCTGGTGCACACGTTTGGCCGTTGCACCGCAGATGAAACCCAGAGGAAAGACCCCAATCAACGTGCAGAACGCTCCCAAAAACGTGATGCGAATTCAGGACTGTGGTCCGACACAACGTCTGCCGGAAATCGTGGAATTTTGGTCAGTGTAGTCAGCGGAGTCGCCACTGAGTTTAAGTTCTTTATGGATTTTCGCTAAGAATTGGCAAATCCCAGGGATCTTTGGACTTGCCTCTTATTGTATGGTTGTGGCCAGTCTTCTTCCTACCTTAAGATTCATCTTGAGATTGCCATTAGTGATGATGAAGCGGTGGATACATAAAATTCGGATATCATCAGCTTGACATAAAACCCTGAATCCAGAAGCCTCGTTAAGATGTATCTGACGTGAGCGACGCCATGGCCCGTCACTCGGCGATGTCTAGCAATTCATCGCATTAACGACAGCAAGAAAGGGCAAACAGCGTATTCAGAGTATGAGGACGGTACTCAGCGGGCCATTGGGAGTTTTGCAGATTCAGGTGTGGGTGAGGAGCGGGGTCAAAATAGAAATGTTAGTGGCAGTGGAGGTAAATCGGGGAAGCTGGGATGGTCAATGGCATGGCAACAGGCAGGAGGTCAGTGCTTGTCGGCTCAATGAAGACCGAGGCCGCCCTAGTCACCGACACTCAGGGAACCAAACATGTGTACCAGTAAAACCCCATAGGAAAATCACCTCATCGCTCAGACCTGTTTTCGAAAGCCCACCCCATAAAGTGAAAGTATTGACCGCTTGCGGTGCATTGGACAAGCGATGTCCGAGTACCAGAGGGACATCAGCCACAATCAGGCTCCTTTTCCAGTCCCTCCCTCTCCTTGATTCATTGAAGCCTATTGGAAACTCTCCCTCCACGCATGGCTCCTGACCGAGGTGTCACATCCGAAATGAACAGATCTTCTTCGAAGCCGAATGGACAGAGAGAGCCGAAACCTAGTCCAATTCCCCCGCCTCTCCACAGCACGTCACAGGACGGAATGTGAACTGCAGGAAATCCATGACACCGAGCTGCCTGAAACGAAGAATCCCCAAATTCCGCCGTTCAGTGGAGAAGGCGGTTACCAAGTTGACTGTCTCCTAATGGGTGGGGCTCTTCAGGGGCTATAAACCTCAAGCAGGTTTCAAAAATCCCAGGTGTGTTTGGTGCACGGAACCGACTAATGCACCGAAAATAAGCAAACCGGGATCATTAGGAGCTGGTGGTTCATTCAGTAACTAAAACCAGGGCGGCATATTCGCTCTTCCCTCTTCAACGCCTCTCAGCGCACAGTCAATTCAATTCAACTCACTTTATGTTCCGTGAGGAACTTCGCCTTCAGAAATAGGCTGTTTCAAAGGAGGGACAGTGAAGACACGGAATTTCACTGGAGATGGACGGATGTTAGGTGATTTCCACCAGCCCTTGATGCTTTGTGGGAATATGCCTTGTATGTGATTAGGAAGGATCTCCGGCTGAGGTTGTAAAATCAAGCTCTCTTGCTCAGACAATAAACAAAGGTACACTATTTCATGAGTTCCTTCCCCTTCACCATCAGAGTTTGTGAATAGATAAGGAGCCCATCAACACTACCTTAGTATTTTCCTCACTGTTGCTGCACTACTTATTTCATTTATATTTCAATAACAGTACTTCCGATTACAATTTAGAGGTTTTATTTTTACGTATTGCCATGTGCAACTGCCGCGAAACAATAAAACTCACGCCAGGTGCCAGTGTTTAAAACCTGCTGAAATACAGGCAATCAACAAGGTTCTTACAAGCACATAAGGAGATGCAACATTTCAGTTTACTGCATTGTTTTAGCGTCGCCCGATCACAACCACTATAACCACATGCGCTCTAGGTGAGGCTCGATCTCACAACCTCGGCATTTACCCGCCGTGTACTGACAGACGAGTACCGCGCGCTAACCATTTACGTGACTGTAACCTTACAGAGAGAACAC
The DNA here is from genome assembly GCF_030144855.1 of Hypanus sabinus. NCBI lineage: Eukaryota > Metazoa > Chordata > Chondrichthyes > Myliobatiformes > Dasyatidae > Hypanus > Hypanus sabinus. Next base: position 1,180,378 of record NC_082737.1, on the reverse strand, counting down.
GTGGCCTTTAGTATTAGGGAAGGTGGGTGAGAAAACTACCTTTGAGGTCTCATTGCCCTTCTGTCCTCTGAGATAAGCATTCAAACTGGAATCAAGGTGATATCGTGAAAATGATCATCAATTCACGAGATAACTAACAAAGGCAACTGCATGCAAATACCTGGGAAATATTTCTAAATAGTTTATCAGATGGATAGAAAAGAGCAGAAACGAATCAAAATTCAGGTAACTGCTGAATACCTTCCATGGATGAATAGGGCTGGGATATACACAGAGAGTAACCGGGTTGTCGGGAGCCCTGATGTAGAGCAGGCCAAGGAAATGGAAGTTCAAACCTCAATGAAGGTGTAGTTGCGGATTATAATGTGGTGTTCAATACATTCCGAATTCCTGTCGAGAAGGGTCACGATGCAGTGATATATAATATTGGTCTAATTGGAGCATCTTTACGTTCGTACTCCACGTAAGTCATGGATATAATTGCAGTGGAGCCGATGCAGAGAAGTTCCCGAACATGGATCATTTCAAATATATGGGCCATCCACGTGTTCAGTACTGAAAACATTTCTGCATTTCAAGTGCATCAATAAGAAGAGAATAGGTTTAGCACAAGTGTAAGTTTTAGCATTCGTCAGCGAAAGGTGTTGACTTTCTTCATTTCATTTCGGTGTGAAAAATTGACTCAGACCTTTCGCTGTGGACCTGCGGTTAGGCTATTTCAGACAACATGTGAACAATGATGTCTCCACTGCATTAGAGAGGGACAGCGTTTGGGTGCTCCGACCACTTAATACATCCGCACGGAAAAAGCTCACCGCTAAAACACGGTCTGATGAAGATTCTCGACCCGAAGTGCGGGCTGTTTATTCTGTTTGGGTAGATCAGTTCGGCATGGATGACTCGCATGCTTCACAGTTCTATCACTCTCGGGATCTCTGACAGAATTTTCCACCTGATCTCTCAGCCTTCTGTTCTTTCTCCGCCACCGGAAACAAGAGAGCACCGGCCTGGATGGCGGCCAACAAAAGCGGTAAAAGGACTCTCTGTGACCTGTGCACTCATTGTTTTCTGTAACGTGACTTGAACACTTCCGATCGCTCCTCCTTCTTTGTCGTGTCGATATTAACACAGCCCAGACTGAGGACCTTCCTTCTCATGATTTTATTCTCCTTTTCTGATTTTAAGATGTGAACGAACGGTCCACTCCGCCATTTTAGTGCTGCCATGTGACACTCATAATTTTACCCGATAACTTAAATTATCAAAGAGTATTATTGCATTGGTAACCGCTTTAACTGCCTCAATGCAACCCTGTAAGAGCAAGAGCAACTGGACGAGTCGGGTTTGACTGACGGATTCTTGATAGTAGTCCTTGATATGACTACTTTTTAAAAAGTGCGAAAGTGTTCACGGGTTCAATGACCATTTAGGTATGAGGTAGCAGGGGTGAAGAGGCTGTTCCGGAATCTCTGAGTGGGTGCCTTCGGGTTTCTGTACCTCCTCTCCTGACGGTAACAATGAGAAGAGTGCACGTCCTGAATGATGGACGCCAACTTTCTGAGGCGCTGCTCCTTGAAGATGTCCTCGTTACGACGGAGGCTCGTACCCTTGATGGAGCAGACAGATGTTATAGCATAGGGGATGATGAACCGCAATGTTAGTGAAATGTTTAACTTCTCAAGTCACTGGTAATAGATGAATCTCGTACGTGGTATACACTTGTTCTACTGGAGTAAGCATTGGAGATGCGGACTCCGCAGACTCGAATTGGCAAAGGAACTCCTGGAATAACACAACTGGTATCGTATTTCTGATGACAGCGATCTCCAATGAGAATGGTTCGGAAGGGTTGGGAGTCTTAAAAGCAGGTGCTTATACAAGGTTAGCTTTAGGATTTGAATCTACCTTCGTGTGTTTTGGCTTGCATCCCCACAGAAAAACTTTCTTCACAAGTTCCGTAAATGGTTAATATTTAGTGGCAAAGGCATCTATGCGGGCTCTCCAATGCCGCACTAAGCCTAGAAACGACATCAGTGCCCATTCCTAAATGGGGAGAGGTAGCTTTACCACTGCATCGACACACTGTTTATCAATCACCCATCTCCCGGGGTCATGAGCACTCCCAAGTAATGATGATTAAAAGACTCCTGGATTAAGCCTTTTCAGGGCTAACCTCAAACCCTTCTCCTGAAACAGGTAAAGTAGTTCTCCAGGTAATTCATAAATCTTCTCTCGGATCATTGTAATAGGAGAGGAGATCATCAATATATTGAAGAAAGATTTGAAACTACTTTTGTGTGTTCTAGTTTACATTACAGAAGATGGGAGAGGAGAAGATTACTCGAAGGTAGTAGCTGAAGACACGTGTGTAGGATAAGTACCGGGCTGGAGAAAAAGGAATTGAATCAGAGAGCAGAGTGCATCATGGGAGAAAGGGAAGGGGAAGTGACACCAGCGGGAGGTCATAAGCAGCTGCGTACAGAGGGCTGAGGGAGGGAGGTTATTTTACCGAAAGGTGAAAATGATATTCACGCAGTCAAGTCGGAGGCTAACTCGGCGGCGTTGCTTTTCCATCCTCACGGTAGTCCCATCTTGTCACAAAAAGAAGCCAACGACCGACATGTGAGTAGAAGGATGGGAATTGAGATTAGAGCATTCACTGTTAATTTCCGCTTTTGTTGGATTGAGTGGAAACGATCGATGAAGCAGTCATCCAGTCTATAAAAGTTCTCACCAATGCAGAAGAAGCTGTATCGAGAGCATTGGATCTTGCACGAAGCAAATCAGGACTCAAACTTATTTTTCCTTAATACTAACTTGGCAATATTTTGTTGTAAATAATTTATCAACAGATTAACAAGGCGGAACCCAACGAGTCAGGGAGCATCTATGGAAAAGAGCAAACAGTCGAAGTTTCGGGCTAAGGCCCTTCATCAGAACCGAAACGTCCACGGTTTACACTTTCCCATAGAGCCTGTCTGGCCTGTTGAGTTCTTACAGCGTTCAGTGTCTACTGGTTTGAACTTCCAAACCCTCCAGATTTTCTCGTATTTGTGATATCTCCTCAGATATGTTTCACTTTAGGTAATTACTTTCTTTAATCCTATGCGAAGATGTTGATATGGTATATTTCATTGAAATACTGCATATTTAATATTCAGTAACAACTAATAACTTCGTGACTACTATCCCTGCAGTCTCCCAGCTCACATTCCCTTAGCGACGTCAGGGGCTCCTTCCAAAGCGCTTTGTCCTCTGACAAAGCAACGGAATGCTCCCGGGTGCAATGACGACTGTAAATTAGCCCGTGCCTGAGTTTGGAGGGAAAACAATAAAGAACATAGAGAGAAGGATACGGAGAAATCAGAGAAGAAATGGAACCAATGGGCCAAAGGACTCATTACCGCATTGGAATCACTAGAGCCACCATTACAGAGTAATCTGCTTCAGGAGGTCCTAATCTCACTCTGAGCAAATCAGGACTCAAATTATTTTTCTATTATTTTTCCACTAACTTTTCGTTTTCAATGCTTCGTTGTGAAGAATTTATCGACAAGTCATATTAAGCTTCTGTAACTTAATGCTAGCAGCACACATACAAAATGCTAGAGGAACTCAACGGGCCAGGGAGCATCTGTGGAAAAAAGTACAATCGATGTTTCGCAATGCAAACCTTCATTGGGACTGGAGAAAAAAATAGGTGAGGGGTGGATTTAAAAGCAGGGGTTAGTAGAGACAAAAACGCCGGGTGATAAGTAAATGCTAACTTTTTATTGTTGAAACTGTCATTTTATTGATAGTGACACTTTAAATAGTGACACTTTGCGAACAGTACAGATACCATCTCAGTTTTATTTCAATTCAAATTATTACCTTTTTTTATCCTGATATAAACAAGTTGATATGATATATTAGATTAGATTAGATTCAACTTTATTGTCATTGCACCGAGTACAGATACAAAGCCAAATGTAACGCAGATAGTATCTAACCAGAAATGCAAAGAATAGTGTTATTTACAAAATAACTGCGAATAAAAAGTAAGTGCTACGGCACGCAAATATTAAAGTACTGAGACATATAATTAGGGCTGCAGAGAGGTCTTTAAACTAACTAGTGGGGCGGGGGAGGATTCTAGAGAGCAAATAATTAAAAAGACAATGGAGAAAGTAATGGATGTAGGTAAAAGTGGAGGAATAAAAAGAGTGTGTCAGGAGGGGAAAGAATGTACGGAGATAAGCGTAAAGTTGTACAAAAGGAAAAGGTAGGAAATAAGTATCAAACATATTTGAAAGTCCTTTATTTGAATGCACATAGTATTAGGAATAAAATTGATGAGTTGACGGTACAAATAATTACGTATGGTTATGATATTGTGGCAATTACGGAAACATGGCTGCAGGGTGACCAGGACTGGGAATTAAACATTCAAGGGTATTCGACAATTAGGAGAGACAGGCAAGAAGGAAAAGGAGGTGGGGTGGCTATGTTAATAAAGCAAGAAATCACTGCAATAAAGCGAAATGATATTGGCTCAAAGGATCAGGATAATGAAACAATTTGGGTAGAAATAGGAAATAGTAAAGGGGAAAAAGCAGTGGTGGGGGTAGTCTATAGGCCTCCAAACAGCTGTAACTCAGTTGGTCGGAGCATAAATCAGGAAATAGTTGGGGCTCGTAATAAGGGGGATTTTAACTTTCATATTGACTGGACTAATCAAGTCGAACACGGCAGACTTGAAGAAGAGTTTATTAAGTGTATTCGGGATGGGTTCCTTGAACAATACGTTACTGAGCCGACAAGGGGGCAAGCAGTCTTAGATCTGGTCCTGTGTAATGAGACAGGACTAATAAAAAATGTCCTAGTAAAGGATCCCCTTGGAATGAGTGACCATAACATGGTCGAATTCCATATTCAATTAGAGGATGAGAGGGTTGGATCTCAAACAAGCGTACTGAGCTTAAATAAAGAAGACTATGATCGTATGAGAGCGGAATTGCTTAAGATGAATTGAGAAAATAGATTAAAGGGTGGATCTGTACTTGATCAGTGGTGTATATTTAAGGAGTTATTTTACAACTATCAAGAAAAATATATTCCACTGAAGAAAAAAGGGTGTAAAAGAAAAAATAGTTATCCGTGGCTGTAAAGAAATAAAGCAAAGTATACGACTAAGCAGAAAGTTATATAAGGTAGCTAAATCTAGTGGGAAGATTGAAGATCGAGAAGCTTTTAAAGATCAGCAGCAAATAACAAAAAGATTGATTAAGAAGGGGAAGATACATTATGAAAGTAAATTGGCGAAAAACATAAAAGCAGATAGTAAGAGTTTTTATAGTTACATAAAAAGAAAAAGGGTGGCTAAAGTAAATGTTGGTCCCCTCGAAGATGAGACCGGGAAATTAATGGTAGGGGACATGGAGATGGCGGAAACGCTGAACAAATATTTTGTATCAGTTTTTACAGTAGGGGACACTCAAAATATCCCAACACTGGATAAACAGGGGGCTCTAGGGGGAGAAGCTAACTACGATTCAAATCACCAAGGAAATGGTACTTGATAAATTAATGGGACTGAAGGTGGATAAATCCCCTGGACCGGATGGCTTGCATCCTAGGGTCTTAAGGGAAGTGGTGGTCGGGATTGTGGATGCATTAGTGATAATTTTTCAAACCTCGCTGGACTCGGCAATGGTCCTGGCAGATTGGAAAAATGCTAATGTAACTCCTTTATTTAAAAAGGGCAATAGACAGAAGGCTGGGAATTATAGGCCAGTTAGCCTAACATCTGTGGTTGGCAAAATGTTGGAATCGATAATTAAGGAAACAGTAACAGGGCATTTGGATAAACATAGCTTAATAGAACAAAGTCGGCGTGGCTTTACAAAAGGGATGTCATGTTTGACAAATTTGTTGGAGTTCCTTGAGGACATAACATATAGGGTAGATAAAGGGGAACCAGTGGATGTGGTGTATTTGGACTTCCAAAAGGCATTTGACAAGGTGCCACACCAAAGATTATTACAAAGTAAAAAATCATGGGATTGGGGGTAATATTCTAACAGAAAACAGAGAGTTGGGATAAATGGTTTATTCTCAGACTGGCAGTTGGTGACTAGTGGTGTTCCGCAGGGGTCGGTGTTGGGACCCCAACTCTTTACAATCTATATTAATGATTTGGAGAAAGGGACTAAGTGCAACGTATCGAAGTTTGCTGATGACACAAAGATGGGAGGGAGTGTAATAAGTGCGGAGGACATTGAAACCCTGCAGGGGGACATAGATAGGCTGAGTGATTGGGCAGATATTTGGCAGATGAAATATAATACCGACAAGTGTGAGGTCTTGCACTTTGGCAGGAAAAATAATAGAGCAAGTTATTATCTAAATGGAGAGAAACTGGAAAGTGCTTCTGTGCAAAGGGATCTGGGGGTCCTGGTGCAGGAAACACAAAAAGTTAGTATGCAAGTGCAGCAGGTGGTCAAGAAGGCCAATGGAATGCTGGCTTTTATTGCTAGGGGGATGGAGTATAAGAACAGGGAGGTCTTACTGCAGTTGTACCGGGTATTGGTGAGATCACACCTGGAGTACTGCTTGCAGTTCTGGTGTCTATATTTAAGAAAGGATATACTGGCTCTCGAGGCAGTGCAGAGAAGGTTCACTAGGTTAATTCCGGGGATGGGTGGGTTGATGTATGATGAGAGGTTGAATAGATTGGGACTCTACTCATTGGTGTTCCGAAGAATGAGAGGCGAACTTATTGAAACATATAAGATTGTGAAGGGGCTTGATCGGGTGGTTGCTGGGAGAATGTTCCCAATGATTGGTGAAACTAGGACGAGGGGGCATAATCTTAAAATAAGGGGATGCCGTTCCAGGACTGAGATGGGGAGAAATTTCTTCACTCAGAGGGTAGTGGGGCTGTGGAATTTACTGCCCCAGCGAGCTGTGGAAGCTACTACACTCAATAAATTCAAAACGGAGATAGACATTTTCCTGGATAAAAATGGCATTAGGGGATACGGTGAACGAGCAGGTAAGTGGACATGAGGCTAGGTTTAGATCAGCCATGTGATCTCCTGGGCCAGTTTTCGATAGCCTGGATGGGTCGGAGAGGAATTTTCCTGATTTTTTTCTCCTCAATTGTCAAATCGGTTTTTTTTTCCCCCGGGTGATCACATAGGTTTGGGCGGGATGAATAATAAAATAAAATGGGCGACATGGTGCCCTGTTGGTTGGCGCTGTTGCCTTCTGGGATTCGGTGATAACTAGAGTTAAGATTGGATCAGCCATGATCTTGTTGAATGGCGGAGCAGGCTTGAGGGACCGATTGGCCTACTCCTGCTCCTATCTCTTATGTTCTTATGAGAGGAGGATGCAATGAGGGAGTGTTTTCTTTCTTTACTTGCTTGCTATCGAGTTGGGTTATGGCATCCATCAATCCACTGGAAAAGTGAAAAGAAAAAAAGTCAGGAGGCAAAATACAGTGCTGCAGTTACTGAGAAAGTGCGTTGCAGGCGAACAGAAGTTCAAGGGTCTGGAGAAGGTAGTTTGTGCAATCAGGAATTTATATTCAGAGCATGAAAGTTCCAATCAGGGGTCAGATAGCAATAGATATAATCTGCCTGCATAATTTACCAATGCACGTCTTCAAGCTTTTCTGTCTTCTACCCGATGGGAGACGCGAGACGGGAGATTCACTGGTGTGGGGCTATTCACTGATAGCCGTGGCTTTCCCGAGGCAAGCAGAAAGTGAGACGGGGGTAGAGGGAAGGAGAATTGGTTCCCTGATGGACTGGACGATGTTAACAGTTATGAACGACATGCAGAATATCCTGAGCCCTTTGAGACAGTAGAGGCGTCGTTCTACTTTGCTGGCTGTAGGGAGGCTGTGCCAACGGTGTAATAATCATTTATGTTTTGTGTACTAGCTCTTGCATTCTTCGGATATTCCTAAATATTTGGCAGTCAATGATGTATTTGTTAAAAACAGTAACTAACATTAAGCAGGCAATTGCATTGCAATGACAATGGTGCAGGGACAAACGGGGACCAGGACAGTTAAAGAACTGATGACTCTTCAATTATCTGTATTGGACTTTCCAAACTCCCTTCAACAGATCTCAACTTTACATATCTTTCACGAGAGTGTTTGCTATGAGGAAGCAAGAAAATCTATCTTCCCAATCCGTTTAAGGTATTATGAGCAATTCAGTTGAAAATCCTTGAAATTAATTGATGGATCTTAACAAAGAGTTACAATAGAGCACAGCAGTCGTTTCATTTGCTAATTTAATTGGCAATGCTAATTGCAAAACATCCATGGAAAATATACATATTGACATTTGTTTTATTCTTTCAGGTAAACGCACGTTATCCGCAGGAAATGATGGATACAGGAATAAATTTTTAAAAAAAGACCGCATGCTGTTGTGAGGAGCATTTCAATGCAATCCACAGAAACACCCTGAAGATGCAGGAGGACCTCAGCAGGTCAGATACCAAAAATGGAAATAGACAAATTGACAACTTTTGAAGTCGAGAGTTTTCTACAAAACCGGAACGGAAGGTGGAAGTTGGCAGAATTTTTATTTTAAAAAAACTAGGAATAAAGAGGCGGGCAAATGGGAAGAAGGCGAGCTAGAAGGTAATTGGTGAAGCCAGCCGGACGGGAAAAACAAAGGGCTGGCGAAAAAAGTAACTGACAGGAGTAGATCAGAGGAGAATGCGACAGAGGATGGGCGTCAATGGAAGGAGATAAGCAGGCGAGACGAGGTAAGAGGCCAGAGTTAGGAGGATTGGGCGGGTGGTGGTGCACGGATTTCTTTTTAGCGAAAGGGGAAACCGTTATTCATCCAATCAGGTGGAAGGCTATCGGGAGTTGAGGATGGGCACTGACCTATCACCATTACCCAACTCAATGGTGTTCTCCCTGACAGATTCTCACCTCAGATATCTACACTCCTGACATCCATTTGGAGAATACCACATACCACCCCCTCCTCTCTCCCCCCCCCGTCTCTCTCTTTCTCTCTCTCTCTCTCTCTCTCTCTCTCTCTCTCTCTCTCTCTCACACACACACACACACACACACACACACACGCACTGACACTATCACACTATTACCCGTGCGCGCTCTCTCTCTCTTCCCCCTCTCTCGTAGATGCTTCATACAGGCCTCTGGCACCTGTGCGTGTGAAGCGAGGGAGACCGTGCATTATATATGTTGAAATTGAATGTGCACTATTTAACTTTGGAAATCAATCGGTGAGACAAGATCGCTGAGAGGAGTGGCCTGTCTCTGTGCCTGGAATAAATGCCGGCCTTGCTGGTGCGGATTATAAGAGTTGGAGTACGTCCAGGAGGGAGATTGGAGAACCAGTCCCGGGGGAAGGTTATACCAGACGGACCACACTGCCGCTTGCTTTAACGACTGATGAGGCAGAATCAACGCGAGAGATGTCCCGACGCTGAGGTGAATCAGACGGAGAGCGCTGGGATAGTCGGATGTCATGGAACTGGTGTTCAATGGGACTATCGACTCGGGAGAGACGTCTGGGAGATCAGGTTTACATGTGGGAAGCAGGGGTTCGGGCAGGCGACACTGGGTTGTTTTCAGTGCGCGGTTTTATTAATGAACCGAAGCACCGAGCTGAACGGATGTTTCACCGCGCTCTTCACCTGCTCCCTGAACTTGGACTGAGTCACCGCGTAAATAAATGTGTTCGTGCAGCAGCTGAAGTTGCTCAGTAAAACCCCGACTTGGTTGAAGATCCATTCAGAATCACTGAAATCTGTTGCTGTACCTGCGACCTGGTAATAGGCGACATTTAAAACAGAGGTCATCCACAGGAGGATGAAACTGCCGCAGAGGGTGAAGAGTAAAACCACAGACCTCCTCCTGTTTTGCATTTCCGGGTCAATAATGTTCTCATCTTTGTTCTGACCCCTCAGCCGCTTACGAACTCGACTGGCCACTAAAATATGCCTGACTGTTAGAGCATTGAGCAGCAGAAGGACAGCGAAAGGCAGCAGCGGAGTTACAACAGTAACGAACCAGTCGAATGCCAACCATCTGGGGTCAGTATAATAACTGTCGATCGGCGCACAGAACCACGGTACGTTGTCGATTATGTCTCCGAGTTCCAGTGTGAAGTAGCGAGGAACGTTTTTCAGAAACTGCAGAATACCGGTTGTTATTACAACCACGACCGCTGTTTTCCCGGTGCAATATTTTGTTCGCAGCTACTGGCAAGACATGGCGACAAACCGATCAAAGGTGAAAATGACGGTGAACCAGACAGAGCAATCTGTGGCTGTGTAGCTCAGGGTGGACATAACCCTGCACACGGAGGTGATGTACAGGAAATTTACCGGAAAGAAATAATAATTGACCCTATACAAAATAACCTCGGTGACAATGGTCAGAAGATCCGCCGCTGCCATGGCAACCAGGTAACGAGTGGTACAGGTAGAGAGGCCGCACCTTCCTCGGGACAAGATCACAATCGCCACTAAATTCACTGGAAAGAAGAAAGGAAACACTGGGCATTATTCAACACGCTTTCCGTTTCGGAACAGCGGCTCCGGTTTCAGATGAGGGTCAGGATTGCTGGAGTCGGCGAATGGTTGCCAATCCAACAACATACGAAACCTGTCCACATGTGCCGGTCTTCATTTCTCGGCCTGAAGAGAGAAGGAAATGGTGGGGGTGGGGGAAAGCGGAGGATAACACCCGGCGAATGTCCCACTCAGTCATTCGGTCTGATTCCAGGAGGCGATGAGGCCGGTTTTCCTACCTTACCGGGTTTGACAAGCCCATGCACCGAGGTTCCTAATGGGCTGAGGAAGCCAGTGAAAATTAAAATTCCTGGAACACAGAGCGCCCGCCGCCCCTTAATGTACCCGATTGCACAGCGTGGTTGAGTTTGATAACAGACGCCACCAGATCTGTGGGCACTGCTTCTTGAGATCGGACCCAATGATTGATCAAATTTATTGTGGAATCGGACTGTGAGATACCACGCAGTGAGGCGTGTCCGCGGGACGAGATGGCCGTTCTGAATTACAACTCATTGAGAACTTCACAAAGTAAAAAAAAACCATCCCGCTCACACCTCCCCGCAGATCTACCTCCCCCGACCCTTGGTACAACTTTTCACAATATCCCACTAGAGGCAATAACAATACTTCAGTGGATCCCGTCGGTCAGCCGAAATATAGACTTCGCTTTCGGCTGTCAGAAAATGACAAAGAGAAAATGAGTGTTGTGTTTATAACAGTTCGGGTATCACGATTACAGCTGTCATGAAGCCTGCACTGGCTAACAAACGGTGACCCCAAACATGTATTGCAGTGGTTACTTACCGGGGACTCCAATAAGAGAAACAATCACGTACAATATCTTCTCCACACTAAAGTATCTCTCATGCATTTTCCCGCCAGCAGGGTGACCTCCCTGTGCTCTCCGTAATCTTTCAGAGCGGAATGCTGAGACAGTACATTGGCGGGATTTTATACCGTTTGACATTCTCCATGGGGAAAGGGAGATTTCACTGCAGTTAAAAATAAAGCTTATGAACCTATACGTAAATCAATGACGTCAGCCAAGTGGAATCGGTCCGATGAGTCTTTGTATTAAATTCAGTGAATTCTTTGCGAAACTGCGAAGTCTACAAATTGGGTGATTTGGAGATGTGATTCAGAAGCGGCACTCTCCTTGCAACTTGGCCACCGTGTCGAACAGCATCAGACACAACTCCCCGCCTCATATTATGTGGATAATGAACTTACAACCTTTCCATTTACCTAGACAGTGCCAAAGGCCCGAGGTTTTCCGTCTGCCATGTTTAAAGCCGGCCAACGCGACCGCTGCCAGACTCTGAGGAATTAGTTTAGCTGATCGCCTAAGACGAGAACGGTCACTGTACTCTGTGTCTCTATTCGTCATGACAACGGTTCACCTGATCGTAACGTCATCGCCCTCCACCCCCACTCGTGCCACTCCATAACCAGACACATATTTTGACACATGAGGTATAAATAACTTAGTATCTTGTCATAGAATTAAAAATTGAAAGGATTGAAAAATAGAAAAGATTGCCCGCTTTTGAAATAATTGAAAGGAACACCCTCTTTGAGAAAAGAAACGCTTCCAACCTATATTTGTTTTATACATAGAGCGAGCAGAAATTGCAAGGCCAGCAATGTGCTCACCATAATGCCCAATTTCCAACCTATTCCCACTCTCGCTTTCCTTTTCTCTTCTGCCCTATAAATTGATGTAGGACGCAAACAAGGGTAAACAGATGTAAGGCAAATAGAAAACTGATTTGGTGTAGGTTGGGCAAGGCATAGTGAATCAGCGTCAGATTCGTGAAAGTTTTTGTGTCAGCAGTGCAGGACAAAGCATAAAAATTACAAAAAGCTACAGTAATAAAAAACCAAAATAAATAAATGGTACAAAGCAGGAAGGAATGTTAATGGGGTCCTGGAACGTAAATAAGGGGAAGAAATCATTAGTGTCATTGAATTACGGACGGTATGACCTTTATTTTCTTATGTTCGAGAGGAAACAGTCCCAGCCGATATGGTCTTTCCTGCAACTCAAGCCCTCCAGTCCCAGTATCATCCTTGTGGATGCTCTCTGCACCGTCTGAGATGAATCACATCCCTCCTGTAGCGACGTGGCTGGAGCTACACACAATATCACAGCTTTGCAATATAACCAACATTTCGCACCGCTGTATGACGACATCCCCACTCTTGTACTCAGTGCCCAAATCAACGCAGAAAAACGTGACAACGCTTCCTTTGCCATCTTATGCACACGCCGCAGTACTTTCTGATATTCTACTCCGCTGACTCGCTCCATACTGTGTAAACATCTGCCCTGGTTTAACTGAGGACAAGGAAAAACTTTGCATTTCCCTGAACTACCTTCCAGCTGCCACCTCATTGTCCATTTGAACAACTGAGGTGCACTTCGTTCCGTTCACTTTCTCATTCAGGCCTCGGAAGGACCTAAAGCATTGTTAAGAATCCCTGCCAGCCACCCCACATTCTCTTTGACGCACCACCGTCAGGAAGGAAGTCTGAAGCTCCTAAAGCGAACTGTTTAATGTCTACTGTTTACTGCTTATTTATGATGCGCACTTCACATGCAATGTGGATTATATTTCACTAATTTACATGCGCTAACATTTTTTTTGTGCCGTCTGTGATACAAGCATTGCGGGTGCAAGGTGGCTTGGGAGAACTTCGTATCATTTGGTTGAATGTCTGGAGTCAGATGGCGATAAACTTGAAATTGAGTTTCACTAAATATAATAATCTTATCAGCCAACCATGGGTCAGCATCTCAATGCAGACGTGATAAAGAGATTCAGTTGTTTGTCAACCAAACATCAGCATGGGTAAGATGTGTGATATTAGAGACACTGACGGTGGGTTGATTGCTGGTGACGGTCGGGTGCTTCAGAAACTTCTGATCTCCTGAGATCTTCACGCACATCATTCTACAGTTTACACAGAATAGCGCCAAAAATTAGAAAACATCCGGTGAGCGTGGGGACATTAAAGGCTAAAATGAGATAAAAGAACACAGATGTAATACTGTGCCAGAAGATGAGGAATTGGTGCAGAGGGTGAGGGGGTTGAAAAGCAAGGTGATTGTGATCACTGGGATGAGAAAGGGAAACCGGAAGTAGGGAGCCGGTGTAGTATGGCATTGCCACCACCGATCAATACGGACTGGCAACAACATATCTTCCAGAATTACCAGCTGTACAGGTAAACATTTAGTCTCCGTGCTTCGCCCCCTTACTTTACTCGCTTTATGCTGATGACCCACTGCAGCTGGCCAAATCAGAACTAGGGAGTTTAAGAATCTGTTTGAATATTGTCACACCAACAAGTCACTCACCGTCAGCATACAGCATACCGAAATTACTGATTATCGACTGCAGAAGGATGAAGTCGGTGCTCCATGTGCTAGACCTCATTAGGGAACAGGATATGGAGAGAATCGATAAATTTAAGTTCTTTGGTGTTATCGAAACAGGGGATTTGTCCTCGAATCAGCACATGAGTACTATCACAAACAATGCACAACAGCGCCTCGGCTTATAACGTTGCATACACCCGGAACATCATGTAAAACACATTAAATTTCTGTCGCTACACCGGCGGACAGTATCCTGACTGGTTCCACGCCAACCTGCTATGCAGACACCAATGCAAAGCAATGGGAGAGTTTAGGGATGTGGTGTATCCTGCCCAGAGAATCACAAGTTAACATCAAACCTACAATGATACCATTTACACGGAGTGTCATCGTGTCATAGAGAAAGGAGTCAGAGAGAGGATCAACATTGGAACAGAACTTGCAGTCCATCTCTTCAATGTCATTTAAGCTCCTAGTCCCTGCACCGCGCTGATAGCCCTCCACATACTTACTATCCATATACTTATCCAAACTTCCAAACTCGGTTGAAACAGAGCACGCATGAACCATTAGTGCTGGCAGCTCATATCACACATACAGCCCTCTGAATGAAGAAGTATCCCTTAATGTCCCCATTAATCCTCACCTTTCACCCTGAAGCCAATAACACTGGTTGTAGTGCAACCCAAAATCACAGAAAACTCCTGCGTGCATTTGTCCTCTTAATGTTGTGCAGCTCTGTCAGACCTCTCTCAATCGTCTATGTTCTAAAGAATGCAGTCCTAACCTACTCAATCTGCCTTATAACCCACGTTCTCGTCCCGACAACATTGTTGTAAATTATCTCTGCAATCTTTCAAAATTTTACACATCTTTCCTATAGGTAGATGACTTACACACAATACTCCATTTAAGGACTCACCGGCGTCTTATAGAACCTCAAAATAAACATCACCTCATCTTCTGTACTCAAAACAATGATGAATTAACGCCAATGTGCCGACCACTTTCTTGAGGACGCTATCTACCCGTCACGCCACTTTCAACGAATTATGTATCTGTACTCCCAGATCACTTTGTGCTACCCATTCCTCAGTGCCCTACCATTCTCCGTCTACAAACTACCCCGGTAGGTCCTCCCTAAGTGCAAAACCTCTCCCGCCCTTGTCTGCATGAAATTACATCTGCGATTTTCAATCCATTTTTCTAGCTGATGCCAAGATAGCCTTCTGAACTATACACTGAACCACCAAACTTTGCATCATCTGCAAATTGGCTGATCCAGCTAACAACTTGATTATCCGGAACATTGATATAGATAACAAAATACAATAACCAGCACCGAGTCTTGGCAAGAAATTATCAGAGAGCTTTAAGACCTTCTTGATGGGAGGTAGAACTGTCTAGGGAATGAACATTCATAGAGAAGATGATGCGGTCAGGACAAGGGAATTGAAAGTTATTGGGGAAATTGTTTTCAGCTTTCACCCTTAACCCATCGCCTCTAGTTGTGGTCTCATCCAACCTCAGTGGAGAAAGTCTGCTTGCATCTGTACCCCTGAGTTTTGTATACAGTAGGAGTGGGATCCACTGTCAGTGGGAGCAACCAGTGGTGGAAAAGAATAAAATCAGTGTATGATGCCATTGTTGAGCATTCCGGACCAGCTGTACTTAACACTGCTGATGGACGTAGAGAATAGCCTTGGATGATCAGTGCCCTGCCAGGAATTCAAATAAACAAGATACTCAGATTCTGGCACCAGGAGGGAGGGTGCTTCTGGGAGTGAATGGTGAGTCCTGATAGCAGGGAATAAAGAGGAATGTTAGACTCGTGCTGAGAGACAATTGACATAACTTTTTAACAATTGATTATACACCAACTGTGGGATACTAAACAAAATTCTGTGAAGTTGCCTGTCTCCTACAAATGTGAGCTCTGCATGAACAAAATTCTGAGTTCTGGTGGCGATGGAGACTGCTGTAGAATCTCCAGGAAACCATGTTCATAAATTCTTGAAACAAAACTGGAAGTCACTCTGGGGTTCTCAGTGTGCCCACGACAATCTGAACGAATACGCCACGTTGTTACGGACATTAAAAAGACAGTCCTCAACGCGTGTCCCAGAGAAACAATCTTTCCCACTAAGAAGCCCTGGGTGATTAAGATATCCACAATCTGCTGAGGGGGCGTTGACGGGTGGAAGCAGTGAATGGGAAGGTTATGGATGGGTACGGTCCGGCTACAGGTCGATGCGTTTTGCAGAATTATCGATCAGCACGGACTAGGTGGATACACGAAGGGTGTATTCCTTTGCCAGATTGTTATATGAATGTACCACTCCAACTTGAACTTGAACTTACGCAGACATCTCTACCCAGCATGCTCTGGGACTGGGGTCCTGTTTCCGCCAGGGCGACGTGTACACATAGGGCATATACATACAGTGGCTGTAAATCAGCAATTCATAAAAAATATATATATGTAAGAAGTTTGGAATGGATGGAATGTGGCGAATTATTGTCTATTTATTCATTGAAATGTTTATTGCATTTTAGTTGTTGCGATGAATTATTGCCTGTTTTTGCACATTCAACCACAAATCTGCTCAGATATCTCTGGAGGATGCGCATGAAAGGAAGACTCAATGCTGGATGTATTGGGGTTCAAAACAAGAACGGAGGGATGCAGAGAACACGAACACGGGTGGAAACTCTTCCCAAGACCCAAACCACAAAGCCACCAGGATCCACTGCGACTATAAAGGAACTGCAATCAGCATGAGATCCTCCGGCACCACTGGAGATTCTGCTTTCTTTCAAGTCACCGCCGCTCTATAAGGATTAAATACTGAGGGACCCCTGTCTTAAGAAAGTTATCGGCGGCAATGCTTTCATCTAACTGGACTGCAGTAATTATGTTATTACCGTCTGACTTTCATTTAATTCCTCTATTATTTAATGGGCCCTTGCTGTTTGATGGAATGGATTACAAGACAAAGTCAAATTTTGCATTCAACTTTACTAAATACAATTTTATTTGCCGCTTTTTAGCAGATTTATTTCAACTATGGGGTCATTTGCGTTTTTTTTCATCATTGAGTCTCTTTGACCAGCGCCGCCCCCAAACCTTGCACCTTCATCTGATGGTGGCCTGTGGTGTGACTTCAGGGTTATGAATTACCTAACAGATAAGCAAACACGGCGGAACAGTACGAGACAAAGTATCAAGCTGCAATTACGTTAAAGCAAAACGTCACAGAGGAGAGGCCTCGGAGCAGGAGGATAGGAAACTGTTGCAGTTATGCAAATATGATTATGGACGAATGGCGGATGTAAGTCTGGCAAGTCAGCTTTCCAGAGTAATATTGCAACGGTAGAGGTGAAATGGAGGGGAGTTCCACTCTTGGTTGGAGAGAAAGTTACGATAATTCATAGGAAGTACTGATAACACTAAGGACAGAATACCCAGCGACGTCTTCTGCGTTGCTTTCATTGAGATTATTTATTATCCCTATTGAAGAAATAGGGAAGAAAAGCGCCTTCCTAACAAATTCATGCAAGCTAGCTTTAGAAATAGACTTTCTGCAGATGATAGTTGGAAACGGGGCAGACACTCCCTCTGCTGAAAACACTTCACAAAGGTGTGCCAACTCTCTGGACACAGGTACACTCACAGTTGAAGTGAAAATCTCTCTTCTCCTGGATGTTGTCTGCTTATTGCAGATTGAAGACGTAGTGAGTTAAATCTATTCACTACACTGCCTACTCACTGGCTGAGCACGGCCCAGGTTCAAATTCAATTCGGGGGCGCTCAGCGTGAACTCTCCCGTTCTCCTTGTGACGGCAGCATTTCCGCTTGGTGCTCCGTTCCCTCTCCGGCAGGGAGAAGCCAAGGATTTTCAGCTCGCCCGATGGCTGCGAATTTACGCCAGCTGCGGGATTTGTTATTAAAAGGGGTTTGGCGGTGACGAGAACCGTAATCTGATTGAGGAAAAATATAGGATGAGTTTAATAATTGGCAGGAAGTGAAAGTCTCGGATCGCGGGTGCCGACGGGACTGCTCCCGTGTTGTGTGTCTCCCTCGGTTTCGAAGGCCAGTTTTATTCTCCCGGCAGCTATGTTCTCCAATGACCGACAGTTCTGTTGTGTAGAGGTGGAAAACATTGACACCACCTCTGAGAATAACTTAGATATTTTGTTTATTAACTAGTTGTATGATTGACATGAGCGGATATGTCGCTGCGCTGATGAACTGCTCTCTGAACTTGGACTGAGTTACCCCATAAATAAACGTGTTTGTGCAGCAGCTTAATATCATCAGCATGTAACCGGAGTGTTCAGCTATGTATTCAGTATCATTGTAATTATTTTGATCCAGTCCAGCACTGGTGTTATAAAGGAATTCAGCAACATTTACCGACCACAGGATGATGAAATTTCCAGAGATGGTGAGGAGTAAGATCACAGACCGCCTCCTGCTCTCCATCTCCGGGTCACTGCGGTTCTTCTCCGTGCTCTGACCCCTCAGCCCCTTCCGGACGCGACTCGTCACTAAAATGTGTCTGACTGTCAGAGCGTTGAGCAGTAGTATTAATACGAACGGGAATAGTGGCGTTAGAACGGTAGAAAGCATTCTGTATCCCAACCACCCGGGATCCGTATAGTAGTCCGGCCTTCGAATACAGTCCCAGGGTATATTGCCAATCACTTTCACAGGACGATATCTGAAGAAATGGGGCACATTCTTAAAGCAGAGCAAAACGCCGGTTGATGTCAGAACCAGAGCCGCAGTTTTCCCGGTGCAATACTTTGCTTTCCACTTCTGGCAACAGATGGCGACAAACCGATCAAACGTGAAAGTGACCGTGAACCAGACAGAACTTTCTGTGGCTGCCAGTCCCAGGGCAGAGATCGCACTGCATATGGGGGTGATGTCCAGGAACGTCCCGGGGAAATAATAATAACTGACCCGCCACAGTATGACGTCAAAGATGATGGTTAAGAGATCCGCTGTTGCCATGGCTACCAAGTAGCGAGTGGTGCAGGAGGAGAGTCCGCACTTTCCCCGGGACAGGAGCACAATGGCCACCAAATTCACTAGGGGAACAGCAAAAAGAATAAGTTTATTACTGTCCTGCCGCTCTGTGGGTCTCAATACAGAGACAATCTGGAAATTCAGAAAAAACAGACCACGTACAGGTCATTTCTGGAGATTTAAAAGGTGGGAAGCGCGGTTCGGAGGCGCTTCGACCGAGGTCATTCTGGGTGAAAGAGTACGGACCTCGGCACTGCAAGAGGAGCTGTGCTTTGGAGAAATCCATATAAACACCCCACCATAAGGTTTTCGCTAGATTTACAAACGTCGGCAACCTCGGTAACATTCTCAACGAGTGATCGACGCGTTCCCGTCAACTGTGGTCTGGCAGGCCAAGCGCACCGCGAAGCCCCGCTTCCTTCACGCCTGGTCATTTACTGATTTCAAAGTGATTTTTGTTCTCCCGTTCAATTGACTTCGAATCCCGTTTGTCAACACAACACAGTGGCTCGCTTGGCTCGCTTCTTTTAAATTGCTCGCAGCTCCTTCACACTCTGTCAGATAGTTCCAATTTTTGCTGTTAAAGATTCTACCTGTCCCAGCGAAATTTCCAGGTATTTTGATTGGTTAATGATTAAATCATCCGATTTCTAAAGCAAAGATAATACAGGTACTTCAAAACATCTGCCTCGTTTACGGGTTGCTCCAAATTACTGTAGCATTACTCTAAATGGTTTGATGTTTACCATTCCAGAGCAGAGTATCGCATGTATTTACCCCATCTGCCCTCTAGTGGACACCGCTAGGCTGGCTCTTAAGTCCCTCTCCACTTCACGGAAGCAAACCCCGCTGCACTAAAACATAATGAGATCCTTATTTACATTTTCGGAACTCCTGAAGAATCGGCGTCTAACTCACACGGAATGTCTATCGCTCTCCCCTGAATCTGCCGGAGCATTCGCTTCTCGCATCCTGTTCAAACTTGCCGCAAGTTCTTAACACACGGCGCAATGCCTTTAATTCGAATTTGAAGCATGTTGCGCGATCAATAAGGAATAATACCGAGTAAACGTGCCGACTGCGCTGGATTATCTGAGTTTATTTCGACAGCAGTTTCGCATTGATAAATGGAAACTGCCGGCCATGAATTCTAAAAATATGAATCCTTCTCCCATATCTTCCAACCTGTATCTATTTCTAGCGTTTTCCGAATTATTTTCAGCTGAAGCCTCATATAAAACGTCAAGGGAATTTCTGAAAGAATACAGAGTTATGCTTTAATGTCTACACCGGCATCACAACGCTGTCGATAACTCAACGAGCCCAGACACCCGGCGCACAGAACTGCAACGTTAGTTCTTACCAGGAACACCAATAACGGCAATGATCAGGAAAAATGTTTTTCTCACACTGTAAAATGTTTCAAGCATGCTGTGTGAGATTCAGCCCGTCTTCCAGCTGCCAGCATCTCGCTGAAAGCAAAACCAACTCTGAGCTGACGACTCTCTCCGGTCATTAATTTATACCCGCTCCAGCATACTGATTACTGAACACTACACGTGGCAGCTGAGTATTCCAACCGCTGGGGTAAAAATAGACATGATGTCATTGAAGTAAAATCCCAATTGTGATGGAGTATGGACAGATTGATGCGAAATTTAAAAATATCAAAAGGAAATAATGAGGATTCGAGGAGTGAGTGAACGTTGTTACGAAACAGTATCAGACTCACCTGTAGGGTTATTGAGTGCTGTTGTTGAACCAGCTGCCATCAAGGTTCACACCCGTATGAAGTGAAGTAATGCAATCACCGTACACATGACCCCCGAATTGGAGCAAATGCTTAAACCGACAGAGCACGTAAATCCGTTACATGTGTTTTACATATGCAGTAAATTGGTAGCGTTGTTGGTAGTGTGGTCGGGACTCGTTTTTACTTATTTGACAATATGAACTGCACGTTCACTGTAAAAATAAAACAACGTTGTCTATTATTTCTTTCGTGATGTGCTGCATCGATATTGACCGGTCTGATCTGAAGAGAGAAGAGCCTGTCACTGTGTCCTGATACTCGATCCGGTGATAAACCTCTGGGTCGTTGGTCATGGGATGAAATTGATCAGTTTGTCGGACGGTCAGCGACGGGCAGGTAGGGGTCAATACTGAGGTAATTGGGCTCTGATATTCACAAAGAGTGACGGGGTTCTCGAGAGTGCTGATATAGCAAAGGGCAAGGAAATGGAAGTTCAAACCTCAATGAAGAGAGGGATGCGGGTTGATCATGCGGTGCTCAACACATTCCGAATACCTGCCGTCACTGACCGGAAAGGTCATGATGCAATGATGTACAATATTGGTCTGATTAGGGATTCGTAACGATGTATTTTCCCACCAGTGTGAGGTCACATGATGTAATTTCCCCTCCAGTGTGAGGTCGTATGATGGCATGTTCCAACTAGTATAAAACTGGAAAGCCTGCTGTGAACCAGGGGTTTTTGTTGCGACGTCGTTTAAGTAGTCAGTTACTCCGTTATGCTGCGTATTTGGTTTCATGACGCAGTTTTGTTTTAAAGTGGAGTTTTACTTTCCATCTTAATTCTAAAAGGTTATTGCTGGCAGTTTGGCCAAACGCTGCCAGTTTTGGTTTGATCTACCTTAGCAATTCAGTTGAAGAATTTATCGAAGTGCAGAAACCAGAAGGATCGAGTAAAGTTCGGTGGTTTAATAGAAGATCGATTTTATTGGATCTTCGTTCAGGAAATCGTAACCTGCATCCGAGGTAACCCCTGCTTTATAAGAGCGGAAAGGGTTGGGCGTAGTCTTATTCGCCAAGGAAAAGGTCAGTTCCTTGAAGCCGTTTTTATTTCCATCATCGCGAGTCTTCCGGGCATGACATATTTCGGCTGTGATCAGTAGTAACGGAACGTCGTCGAGGAATTCGTTACTTCAGGAAAGTCTCTCCTAATTGGCTGTATAATCATGCTGCACTTTTGCATTTACCACTTTAAGAACTGTGTTCGCATTTATCGCTTTAAGAACTGTTCGAGTTGCTGTAGAGCCATTAACTTCCAGATCAGTTAGTCATTTGTTTACTTTTCACTTTTGGTGAACAGAATGACATAAATGTTTATTTGTTTATATAAAAAAAAACCTGTCTCAACTCTATATACGTACCATAACAACTGGGGGCTCGTCCGGGATATGTTCAATTTGAGCTTAAGTGTTTGTTTCATTATCGATCTGATTTGGAAAAGGGTAATTCCCGATTCTTTTGTTTGATTGATTTCTGGGTGGTATTTGGCAGCAATGAATATTGACAACTTTCTGGCATCGACGTACCCGGAGTTATTAGCAAAGGTGTAAAAGAGTGATGCATCTGAGATTGATAGCAGGTTAGAACTTAAAGGTATTTCCAAGGCTACGACAAAGCCTGTAATTCAGAGAAAAATCGCCTCACACAATGTAGAGTCGGGTGGTTTTGATGAAGCAGTTTTAGATATGTTTCCAATCAGTAATCTGGAGTTGCAGTTACAAATCGAACAAATTAAGCTAGAAGAACAACGTAAAACTGACTTGGAATGAGGTTGGTTAGAAGAAGCAATTAAAAGGAACTTGAACTTGAATTTGAACTTGCGATGGCGAAATTAAGGTCCGAGGGTCAGTTCTAGGAAACAGTGTGTGCTAGTCGAGAAGTTATATTAGCTCCTCCATTTAATGAAACAGAAGAGGATAAATATTTCCAACGTTTCGAAACTGTTGCTCAAATTTCAGAGTGGCCGAAAGAGAAATGGCCAGTGATGTTACAGTGTTATTAAAGGCAAGGCACAACAAGTTTATATAACTTTAACTGCTGAGCAAGCACTTCATTAGGATAGTGTGAAGCAGCAAATACTGAAAGCGTATGAACTGGTTTCAGAAGCTGAAAGAGAAAGATTCAGAAATTTGAAGAAATCGTGGAAAGAAAGCTTACGTGGAATTGGCCTACGATAAATTTGTGTGTTTTGAGAGATGGTTTTCCTGTAAAAATGTGAATGAGGAGTATAATAAATTGAAAGAGTTGATTTTAATGGAGGAATTTAAAAGGAGCATCCCTGTTGAAGTAAGAACATACTTAAATGAGAGGGACAATACTACATTGCAGGAGTCTGCTAAATTAGCTGATGAGTATGTTTTAATCCATAAGTGTAAATTTCCTCAGGGTGGAACTTTTAAAAGGAAAAATTGCACAGAGTCAAGGTAAACTGGAAATTAAATCAGAAGTTAGTAAGAAAGGGAAGGAGGAAGGAAAACATGTGAAGGAAAGACAGTTTGGTCCCATTTGTAATTATTGTAGGAAATTTGGTCACGTAATAGCTAACTGATTCCGATTGAAAAAGAAGGAGAAGGATGCAGTCCCAGATGCCTGTGTGCAACATACTGAAACACCTGTAAATCTACAGGGTTCGGTAAATACAAATTAAATACAAATCAGAGTCTGATCAGGTTAAGAGGGGTCTTAATCATTTTATAACCGATGTATTTGTATCCTTGAAGGAGGGATCCACTCCAGTGCCAATAAAAATCCATAGGGATACTGGTGCTTCTCAATCACTAATGCTAGACAATGTGTTAATGTGTAATGATGAGTCTGACATTGGTGAGGTAAACTATATACGAGGTGTTGAGAGTACCTGTATGCCCTTATCCCTGTACATCTGCATAAAGTAAGTTTAAGGTCAGGGTTAGTTACAGAACCTGTTAAAGTAGGAATATAGCCCAGCTTACCCGTGGATGATGTTTCCCTATTGTTAGGGAATGACTTAGCAGATGGACAAGGTTTCCTGAAGTGCATTTGACAATAAAGTCAGAGGATAGATTCCAACACAGAGTCCTCCTGTTTGGTAACTCCAGCTGTGGCTAAAAAGCTTGATGTGCAGGATGAAGTTGTTATCCTTGACTGTTCAACTCGGGATTCGAATATTGAGGATGTGTCAGAAACGTTCTTACCTTCATAGTTTGATCAAGATTCTTAGAATAGGTCTGACCATAAGATTTGTCTCTGTCTTGGCAGGAGATGATGGAAGAGCAGAGTAGAGACACTGAGATGGTCAAATTAAAGGAACAAGCTCTTCCGGCTAGTGAAATTGATAAGGTACCAGTGGAATATTATTTTGAGAAAGGAGTATTAACGAGGAAGTGGTGATCACCTACAATTCCTGCAAGTGATGTTGTTCACCAGGCAGAAGTTCCTAAAGTTTATCGAAATGAGATTTAACTTTAGCTCATAGGGTGCCATTGGGTGGACATCAAGGGGTGAAAAAAGCTGTGAACAAGGTTTTTAAACATTTTACTGGCCTGGTTTGAAACAATACGTGGCGACATTTTGTTATACTTGCCGAATTATCGGTAAACCTAATCAAGTTAATCCAGTGGCCCCTCTGCAACCTATTCCCGCATTTGGTGAACCGTTTTCCAAAATTATTGTGGATTGTGTAGGCCCATTGCCAAAAACTAAAACTGGCCATCAATATTTGCTGACCATCATGTGCACAGTGTTTAGGTTTCCAGAGGCAATACCACTCAGGGATATAACAGCTAAGACTGTAATAAAGGCTCCGATAAAATTCCTTACTTATTTTGGGTTGCCTAAGGAAATACAATCTGATCAAGGTAGTAAATTTTATGTCTGGATTATTTCAACGGATAGTATATGAACGGGGAGCTCAGCAGATTACCTGATCTGCATACCATCTAGAACCTCAAGGAGCCTTCGAGAGGTTTCATTCTACCCTCAAGACTATGATTAGGACGTATTGTGCAGAAAATGGAAATGACTGGCATGAGGGCATACACTTACTTCTATTTGCAGTACTGGAGTCAGTACAGGAATCAATAGGTTTTAGTCCATTTGAACTCGTGTTTAGGCATGGATTTGGAGGAGGACCTTTGGCCTTTTTTGAACAACAATAGATTAATAAGGAGTTACACATTAATTTGCTGGATTGTGTTTTAAAATTTAAGGATAGATTACATAAAGCTTGTAGATGTCAGATGGTAGTATCCGGTTTTGTACTGACGACAGGAAGGTGATTGCGGGAACTAACACAGATGCGTATCCAATCCCTAGAGTGGACGATTGTGTGGATAAAGTCGGACAAGCAAAGTTTCTTACAAATATTGATTTGTTAAAAGGGTATTGGCTTGTTCCATTGACTGATAGAGGTAGAGAGATTTCTGCATTTGTAACCCCGTCTGGGTTATATGAATATTATGTTCTTCCATTTGGGACGAATAATGCCCCAGGTACTTCCCAGCGTATGATTAATTATATGATTCATGGTTTAAAAGATACGGATTCCTATATTGACGATTTAGTTACAGGAAATGATATTTGGGAAACACATGTTACTGCGGTGGAGAAACAATTTGAAAGGCTTTCAAAAGCTAACTTAACTATTAACTCAGCTAAAAGTGAATTTTGTTATGCTACTGTGACTTACCTTGGTTATGTTGTGGGTCAAGGTAAGTTCGCGGAATTTTAGAGAATTTTAGAGAAACTCTCCGAAGATTCTTGGGAAAAGTAGGGTATCACTGAAAATTCTGTAAAAATTGTGCTAATATTGCCCTTCCATTACCTAACCTCTTGAAGAAAACTGAAAAGTTTGTGTGGACAGTACTTTGTCGGGAGGCATTTGAGAAATTGAAAACTGTGCCATGTCATCAACCTGTGCAAAGGGCACCTGGCTTTGAAAAACCTTTTTCATTAGCTGTAGATGCTAGTGATGAGGCTACAGGAGCAGTATTATTGCAAAAGAATGAGGGTGACGAGGTTGATCATCCAGTAGCTTACTTTTCTAAGAAATTTAGTGAGCATCAAAGAAGCTATCAAATACAGAAAAGGAATTATTATCCCTTGTTTTGGCTTTACAACATTTTGGTATGTATGTTGATAAAACTCAGAAGCCACACATAGTTTAAACTGATCATAATCCGTTAGGGTTTTTTCAGTAAGGTGATAAACAACAATCGAAGGTTACTAACTTGGAGCTTGATGTAACAGGAGTATAATACTTTGACAACTCATATTAAAAGCAAACATAATGTGATTGCTGACAGTCTATCCAGATGTTGAATATACAAAGGTGCTGCATGATAATACTGTGTATATAATATGTTGTAGATTTTGTACATTTGCATTTTTTGTAATTAGTGTATTGTTAAAATTTTGCTCATGGAAGACCAAAATTTCTTTTTTTTTGGAGGGAGGTGTTACATACCCCGTGGGTATCTTGTGACTGTCTTATGACCATGATGTAATTGAGTGTCTGTTGAGCAAGAAGTAGTGACCCGCATCTGAGATAAACCACTAGCTGTAAGAGTAGAAAGGGTTGTGCAGTGTTCACTCGCCAAGAAAAGGTCAGTTCCTTGAAGCCGTTTTTATTTGCTTCGCCGTGAATCCTTCAGGCAAGGCATATGTCGGTTGAGATCAGCAGAAACGTCACGTCGTCGAATAATTCCTTACGTCAGGAAAGTCTCTCCTAATTGACTGTATAAATCACTTGGACTTTCGTATTTATGACTTTGAGACCGTATTCGTATTTACCACTTTAAGTCTCTGTTCCAGAACTGCCATAGAGCAGTTAACTTCCAGTTTAGTTAGTCGTTTGTTTACTTCTCATTTTTGTTGAGCAGAGTTTAATAAATGTTAATTTGTTTATAAACATCGATTCAATTCTATATTCATTGTTGCTGGACACGTATCGTAACAATGAAAAGAATGAGTGATTAGAAACTCCTTAGCTTGCAGCGAAGTGGAAGGATTGGGGAAAATGTGCACTAAAATAATGCTGAAATTATTATTAGGAAAGAAACCCTCCACTGGAGATAGCGTGAAGTGTCTAAAGGTAGAATATAGGGGCAGGAAACAGAAACAAGGATATTGCTCAGGGTATTGGGACATTGTTGCCCCCAGGTGATCCTAGTGAGCTGATGCAGGCATCTGATCACCAGAGAGCAATACAGGGTCTCGGTACCGCGGAGGAAAAGTAATTGATTAGACTGTGTTTCCATGCGAGCATATCATAAGGTCATAACACATTGCTGCAGACTCATAAAGACTGAGAATTTCATCATTACACTAGACTTTGCCAGAAATACAAAAGTAGGGGAGCAAATGAAGAATTAAAGAAGCCAATAAGTCACTTCTGGCTAGTAACAGACGACAGCGCAAGACGTGCTAACCAAATATAACAAGATGAGTGGCAAATACCTCAGATCTGTGAATGGTGTTCCAAGGGCTACAATAATTAATCAATATTATATCGAGACAATTTAGAGTTAGAGGCCAAATACATTTGGAGAAGAATTTTAATGTCTCGCAGCACTGACGAACACGGTAAGTCTTTGGTACTGTTTGATCCCTCTGTTCTTACACATCGTGAAGCATGCCGACTTAGTAAAACGAATGGTTGCAGAGTGTGAATAGGAAAGTACAGGTGGGAGATTTTAAAGCCACCGATCACACTAAAGGAACATTCCTTCACTCCATTAGTAAAGACGATAATTCCAGACTGAACGTAGGTGCGGCACAGGTCCCAGTACAGTGTCCAAATCCGTAACTTCAGCAGAGGTAATGGAGATTATTAGGCCTGATACTATACAACGAAAAGTTCATTTAATTCTAATAGAATCCTTGGTCAGAGATGGAAGGCCGAAAAAGCTTCGAACTCGTTGGTGCCGCGGCGACGTCACGTTTTAAATATGTTATTTTTTCCCTTGCGGGCGATACATAACTTCCAGCGTCTCCTTGCTTTCGACTCGAAAGGATTTCACAAATTTCTCTGATCCTAATTGTACATTATTTGTTAACACGGATAATTATGCAATGTCCTACGATAGTTTGTTGTGTGAGTGCATTGATCATTTAAAATATTGCACTAGGATTGTACATCTGTGAGTTCACTTGAAAGCGAAGGGGGGATAATGTGTGCGTGAATGAAGGGAGGGAAGTCGTATGTTCGTAGGTTTCTATTAAAAGGTTGTTTGATCACCAGTTTCACAATAGGATGTGACTGTCTGAAAATCTCTGTTTCCTTGCGTGAAATACACTTGCAGGAACGAATGTTAGGCATTCGGACAAACTCGTGTCTACTTGAATAGGGGATCTGTAATTCTCAGTTCTATTCTTATTACATTTCCTGAACAAAGAAATAACGGTTCCCATCCTACAGCGGCCAGTGAAAACTGTGAAGGGCAAACCAAGCGGGGATGGGGCCCAGAGTTGACCCCTCGTGAACTATGCTGCTAAGGAGAGAGAGAGAGAGAGAGAGAGAGAGAGAGAGAGAGAGAGAGAGAGAGAGAGAGAGAGAGAGAGAGAGAGAGAGAGAGAGAGAGAGAGAGAGAGAGAGAGAGAGAGAGAGAGAGAGAGAGAGAGAGAGAGAGAGAGAGAGAGAGAGAGACGTATGATTTAGTATTATGGCTTCTTCGCTAATTGTTTACCTTTGGTTTCAAGGACGTTCTGCCCGCTCGTTAACATCCCTGCTGAGACAGCAAGGAGGAACTAGGTGATGGACAGGCGGTGTCCTGGCAGGAGAGATAATATAGCAAGCCTGCTGATACACCGCAGACACACGACGGAACACTGAAGGAGCATCGTGCACTCACGAGAAGGTGGGGGTTTGGAGGATCGATTCGGGGGAATCGATCAGAGGCTCACAGTCTGGAAAGGCAGACCGGTGGGGGCTTGTGTGTGTGTCCACCCTTGCCTGGGTGATATGTTTACCAGTGACGAACGGTCGTGCCTGGTATGGAGGGGTCACAGTCGGTGACCACAACAGGACAAGAAGACAACAGAAGGTTTGACAGCAACTCCATCATCTCTCTCTCTCTCTCTCTCTCTCTCTCTCTCTCTCTCTCTCTCTCTCTCTCCCCCCCCCCCCCCAACGATACACAAGCAACTACCTCGACTTATATTGAACTGAACTCTGCATCATCGTAAGAATATCCATTACCCCTAGACTTTGAAAAAGCTCGGTTTGAATCCTATATCCACACTCCTGTATATATTATCGCTAACCTGTTTTATATTTGCATTTTTATGCCATTATATTACTTAGTTACTAATAAACACCTTTAGTTACAGTAATACCAGACTCCAAAATTGTGTTCCATTTCTGCTGGTTTGGTAAACCAGTCACTGGGTTACGTGACGCTGAAGCAAATATCAAGTCGAAAGCGCAGCAATATATGAGCCCTCTTTCTCTAATAACGCGAGTATATTCCTTCTTGCACCGGAGAATGATCTATTTTTATGTTTTACAAGGTACAAGCGCACAATTCTTAGCTTCGGCATTTGCCAGCATACCTGACGTTTTTACGCTTTGTTCACATTTATCAAGGTCGTAGCTCATTGATGAATACCGAAGCAAGGCAGTATTAAGGGCCTTCACTGCCGCTTTACACTCCGGACACACGCTTCATCTTTTGTCCCGGATCCGTCCCATCCTCTGTCTCATCATCATCCTGCTCTTCATCTGCCTTAAGACGTCCTCTAGCTGTAATTGAGGGGCTTAGCGTGTTTTTCAAAGATAAAACGAAACTAATATTTGGAATAGCGACGAAGTTCTCCTTGGCCTAACAAGGTGGGACTAAAAGTCGCTTCTCGTTGTAGTTTACCGGCGGAGAATGGAGTTCACAGACTTTGGCTCAAAAGGCATCAGTGAGGATAAAACATTTGTAGTGGTTGAATAAAAAGTCACGAAACAACAATAAAATAAGGAAGATGCTGGATCGGCTGATGTGCTGTGCAAATTGGCAGAGGGTTAAGAAGATTAGAGAGGATGGGTCTGGTGTGTCTGAATTCATGGAAAACTTCCACCAGTGTTGGGAAGGAAGGAGCTCCACCCGAACTGTGCTCGGACTTGGATCCTGGGGAATCGCATAACTAGGGTTGTGGATAGGGTTTTAAACTAAATAGCGGGGGAGGAGGGCGGTAGTTTTACCAAATTGGAGAAGTATGGATAAAGTAAAAAAGGAAAGTGTAGATAAAGAAAAAGTAAAAACAAAAGTTAATCAGAAGCAACGTAAGGGCGAAGTACAGAAAAGTCAAGTGGATGCATGACAAAGATTACCAGCTTTTAAAGGCACAATCAGTGAGAGGCTCTTCATCAAAATGCCCATAATATTCGAAACAAGGTCAGTGAAATAGTGGCACAAATCAGTACAAAGGGGTATGATTTAGTGGCCATTTCAGAGACATGGTTGCTGGTTGGAGAGGATAGGGATTTAAATATCCAAGGATATCAGGCAGTACGGAAGGAATACGCAGGAAGGTAAGGGAGCTGGGGTAGCACTCTTAATCAAAGATGAGATCAGGGCAACGGGGAGAGACGACCAAAGATCTAAGGAGCAGAATGTTGAATGCATCTGGGTAGAGATTAGGATTAATAAATGGAAAACTTCACTGGTGGTACTTATCTATAGGCTACCGAATAATCACATTAAGTGGCCGAGGCAATGAACAGGGAAATATCTGAGGCAAGTCAGAATGAAATAGCAGTTATCGTGCAAAGTTATCACATTGTACAGAGATTAGGTGTATCACGTTGGTGGAGCCAGACCTGAGGGGGACTTCACTGAAGTGTATACACGATAGCTTTCTTGAACAGCGTGTTGCTGAGCCTCCGAGGGAATGTGTTATCTTGGATCTGGTGCTAAGCACTGAAACGGGTAAAATTAGCCATCATGTCATTCGGGGTCCATTTGGAAAGCATGCTCACAATATGACTGAGTTTCCCATATAAATGTAGAGAGCAATAGTTCGATCTAAAACCAGTGTCCTATGCATCAGCACGGGCGCCTACAACGGAATGAGGGATGAGCTGGATGGAGTAGACTGGCTACACAGGCCGCGTTGTGATACGTTGGAGGAACACTGGAGGGCTTTCAAAAAAGAGTCTTCATGGTGCTTAACAAAAATATATTCCAGTTAAAAGTAAGGACGGTAAGGGTGGGGGGAGTCAGCCATGGATAACTCGGGAAATAAAGGAAGGCATCAATCTAAATTCGTGCCTACAAATTCGCCAAGAAAGTCGAGAACTGGAAAATTAGGAAAAATTTCAAAAAGAACAAAGAACCACGAAGCGATTGAAAAAGAAAGGCAAGATAGATTATGAAAATAAACGAGCATAAAGTATTAAAACGGAATTACAAGTTTTTTTAATTCTGATTATATGAAACGGAAAATGTAGCCCAATGTGAAGGGAGGTGCCTTGGAGAGCGAGAAGGGGGAAGTGATATTCGGTGATGAGGAAATTGTGCGGACTTTGAATGACTGTTTTGTTTCGATTTTCATAGTGAAGGACACGTCTAACACGCCGAAGAGAAATGATATGAATGCGACAGGAGGTGAGACCTTCGATACAATAGCGAGCACAAAAGGGGAGTACTGAGCGAACTTGTGAGCTTAAAGATGGACAATTCCCATGGTCCTGACCGAACGTAGCCCAGGGTACTGACAGAAATAGCAGCGGTTAAAGCTGAAGCTTCGGTGATAATTTTACGAAGTTCTCTGGACTCGGCAGTTCCCGACGACTGGAAGAATCCGAATGTCACGCCCCAGTTCAAATAAAGGATGGACGCAAATGGCAGGCAACCAGAGACAAGTCAGTTTAACATCTCGGGCTGGAAAAATGCTTGAAGCTATCATTAAAGAAAAAATAGCGAGTCCTCTGAAAAGACATGGATCCATCAGGCAGATGCAGCATGGATTCAGCAAAGTCAGGTCGTGTTTGACAAACTTACTGGAGTTGTTTATTTTATCGTGGGTGTATAACAAGAGCAGTGGACAGAGGGGAACGGATGGGCGTTATTTACGTGGATTTCTAGACGGTGTTTGAAAATGTGCCGCATAAAATTCTTACCTATAAGATAAGGATGCACACAGTGGAGCTGATGTATTAGCACGGATTGTGATTGTTTAACCAATAGAAAGCAGAGAGTTGGGGTGCATGGGTATTTCTCTGGTTGGCGATCTGTGGTGAGCGATGTGTTACAGGGGTCGGTGCTGAGCTCGCAACTGATCAAATTATACATTAACGATCAGGAAACTGGGAACGAGTGTGATATATCTAAGTTTGCTGATGACACTAAATTGAGTGGAAAGGTAAATTGTGCAGAGGCTAATGCGAGTGTGTAGAGGGATACAGATAGATTAAGTGAGTGGGCGAGGGTCTGGCAGATGGAATACAATATTGTTAAATGTGAGCACATCCATTTTGGAAGGAAACGTTGAAGATCAGATTATTGCTTAAAAGCTAAATAATTGCAGCATGTTGCTGTACAGAGGGACTTGGCAGTGCCTGTGTATAAATCACAATATGTTGGTTTGCAGCTGCCGCGGGCTATCAAGAAGGTAAATGGAATGGAAATGAAATGGAATGGAAAACCTTCAGCAAAGCCAAGTCCTGTTTGACAAACGTACTGGAGCTGTTGTTGTTTTTTGTATATAACAAGCGCAGTGGACAAAAGGGAAAGGATGGATATTATTTAGGTGGATTTCTAGAAGGCGTTCGATAAGGTGCCGCATAAAATACTTACCCATAAGATAAGGATGCACACAGTGGAGTTGATGCATTAGCAAGGATTGAGGATTGGTTAATTGATAGGAAGCAGAGAGTTGGGGTGCATGGGTATTTCTCTGGTTGGCGATCTGTGGTGTGCGGTGTGGTACAGGGGTCGGTGCTGAGCTCGCAACTGATCAAGTTATACATTAACGATCAGGAAACTGGGAACGAGTGTAGTATATCCAAAACTGCTGAGACCTAAATTGAGTGAAAAAGCAAATTGTGCAGAGGCTAATGCGAGTGTGCAGAGGGATACAGATAGATTAATTGAGTGGGCAAGGGTCTGGCAGATGAAGTACAATATTGTTAAATGCGAGCACATCCACTTTGGAAGGAAAAGTAGAAGATCGGATTATTATTTAAGCGGTAGATATCTTTATGGCAAGGTTGAATAGATTTTTACATAGTAGTGGTATTAAGGGTTATGGGGGAAAGGTAGGTAGGTGGAGAAGAATCCATGGTCAGATCAGCCATGAACTTATTGAATGGCGGAGCAAGATTGACGGGCCCGGTGTCACCCCCTCCTGCTCCTATTCCACATGCTCTTATGTTCTTATCTTCTCATGCCCCCTTCTAATTCTTCTCAGCCCATTGTTAAATTCCCTCCTCACGACACTGTGACTTTCCATAGCCCCGCCTTTCCTTTCTTCCTCTTGTCGAGGTGCTTCAAATCTCTTGTCAGCCAGGGTTAGTTTACGCGACCATCAGTTCCGCGCCTCAATGAGTCAAGCCTACACTGAACCAACCCCAAACAAGTACTCCCAAGGTAGACTCTCCAATTCTGTTGTGCATTTCCGTGGGCACGTCATTTCCCAACTTACGTTCCCAAGTTCCAGCCTAGTACCACCGTTCTATGCACACTCCCAACTCGATCCATTCCCTACTGTCTGCTCCTATCCCAGTGCAAGATTATCGTAAATATCAGGTAGTTGTGCTCTATCTGAAATGTTGACCCCCGTTGAGATCTCTCACCTGAACCGTTTCACTTTCTAGTGTTAGATCCACGATGGACTGCTTTCTCGTTCGCCTGTCCGCATATTGTGCCAGATCACCATCCTGGGCACAACTGAGAAATCTTGTCATATCTAAACCTTCTTACCCTGGAAACTGCCAATGAATACTAGGGAAGTTTAAGTTGCCTGCGATAACCTCCCTGTTAATAATAGACCTGTCTAAAATCTTTTCCCGATCAGTTCCTCGCTGTCTCTGTTGTTGTTTATGATAACGAGTGGAGTGATCTGTATAGAATACTCCCTAACGACGGATTCCTCCATTCCTGCTTCTGAGTTCTACTCACACTCTATCAATAGACAATCTCTCCACGGTGTCGTCCCTTTCTGCAATTCTGACACTGGAATACTATCCCTTTTATACAATGAGACTCCCTTTGCGTACTTTTACCCGATTCTGGACATCTGAATAGGGGGGAGTCCAGAAGCCATTCCTGCCTTTGTGATTATCAAGGTTCTGTGATAGTTTGGAGTGTACTTCAACTTCTGCACCCCTATCACGCCAGCCCATTGAACGTTTGCGCGGTTTCCTACCTTAACCGTGTGAAGTACGCAAGATATCGTGGATTTTTCGATTTCACGAAGACAGGGACATTATTGTTTGACTCGATGGCATATTTGCCAAAACTACTCATTTAAAAAACTGCTCTATTTGAAAAATCTTCTGAATTGCAATTGGACGTGGTCGTTATCTACACAGACGGCCATTTAATGTAAACACATACTTCATTCCATTCTTCAGCTCTGTTCTGAATTTCCTCTGTGTCAGTGTATAGATACAAGTATTGGTGCACATGCTGAGAATTTGCAACATGTACCCAAATTGCTGTAGTATAAATACCGGGGAACTCAAATATCTGTCCTGATAAAAATAGTTTTGCGCTTGCCACTTCAGAGAACGGGCTACATAGGGCATCCAGAATAGTATGAAATTAGCTGATATAGCAAACAACAAGATAATCGATTTTCGACGATTTTCCACCTCGGTGTCCTTCTGATTATCACCGCTGCTCCGTAGTCCTCTGCGGACTCGATTTGCCACAATGATATGCCTTACTGTTAACCCATTGAAGACGAGCATTAAGCCAATTGGCAGCAGGGGTGTTAAAATGCTGTCCAACAATTCGAATATTTTCCACGCGGGTAAAGTAGCGTATTCCTGTGTGAAGGCGCAACGCCACGGGATGTTGTCAATGATGGCGTAAGGTTCAATGGCGAAGTAAAACGGGACGCATTTCCCGCAGCTCAGTATAACCACGGTCACAATCACCACCGTTGTTGTTCTCTCGGTGCAGTATCGCTCCCGCAGCTTCCGACAGCATATTGCGATGAACCGATCGAAGGTGAAACTGACCGTAAACCAAACAGAACAGTCTGTCGTTACGACCCTAAATACAAGTGTCAGCGCGCATACAGGAGTGATGAGCAGGGATCGTAAATAAATGTAGATGTAGTTGGTCTGTTCCACTAAACCGACAACGATAACCACCGCCAGATCCGCTGTTGCCATTCCAACCAGGTAACGGGTGATGCATTTGGAGAGTCCGCATTTCCCCCGAGAGAGGATCACAATCGCCGTTAAATTAACTGCAAGAAATTTAGGGGGTGGGTGAACAGAATTATCGTTAGTTGCAACTGTCTGAATATTCACCATTCTTCCGATGATATGCAGCTTATGTTTTATTTTATAAGTGAAAAGCAGGAATCCATGGTGTGTGTGCTCCGTCGGTACACTCCGGTGGAGAACAGTAATGGACTGGGGAGGCAGTGGGCAGGCGACTTTCCGACCGTTGAGAGCGAGGCTTCTGATTTCCTCGACTCACGTACTGGTGAGAAGTCCATTGCTCCATAAACAAAACCAGATCCAATATTAGAGATGAAACATCTGAAAGGATTATATGTACTGGGAACCGCATGAAATCAAGGAGACTTAAAGCATCATTTATCATATAATGACTTGTGGAAAAAGAGACCTGTGTGTTGATAATAGATTGGCCAGTCATTTCAGAAAGCGGTCACGTTGTTGGCTTAAGGCTGAAGTTGTCTGTATCGATAGAGACTCCGGCATAGAAAAGCATAGACAAGCATCGCTTCGGAAAGCCGAGCCAGATGAAATTATGAGACTATGTCAGTGTCGCCTGCAAGGTAATTGACAAAAGAAATAAAAATCACATAAAAAAAATGTGGAAAATGAATCCTCCATTGCGGAAACGCGATTCAGACGAGGGTACCGTTTGTGCTCAGTAAACTTCCGAACACTGCAGCGGAACAAAAGCAAGACAACGCCACCATTCAGACAGTAACCAGCTCCAGTATCTTACCAGGGACACCGATCGCTACAAGTGCGGGGTAGAAAACGGCCGCGATGTAGTAAACAGCTGGGTATCCCATAATCCGTCAGGAGCAGCGCTCAGCGGGACGGAACGATCCTGCTGCTCATCTGCACCGGGGATCGGTTTTACAGAGTTATATGAGAGTGAGAGCAATTCCACTGAGACAATCAGTGTGGTTATCACTTCAGTCACTTTAGGAACAAACAGCTACAAAAACACACACATAAAATGTTTTTCTCACTCTGTCACCGTGCCGTAAATTCGTCCTCTCAAGGGATGTTACAAGTTACTAACTTCAAAACAAAAGATAAAACGAACGTCAACAAGTTAATTTCCAAGATACCCGGCTTCAGCTGCTGAAATGGGACAGATTCTGATCAGTGCGTTTTCTGACATGGGCAGAATTCTTCAACAATCATCTTCAAACAGATTTATTTCCTCTCATTCGGCGGAGTGGAGTCGATTCTGAAATTGAGGGCAGGAGTTTAGCTTGGCAGGTGAAACGGAGTAGACTTCTTTATTGAAGGGAAAGATGAATTCATTCTTTCCTTCCGGTCATTCCGGTCATTTCAAGCGATTTGAGTGCTGACAGTCATAGTGACGGCTGATGGCGCGGATCACAATAAAACACAATGTACGTATATTCATCTCAACTTACAAGAGAGATCAGCGGTAATATTCCAGGGACATTTGACAATAAAAAGGTACCCGCCCGCACATAATTAACTGTCTTTTGTGGACGGATTTACAAAGATTCTTTTCCAGCACACAAGTTCAGTATGAGGGAGTCCGTTACTAAAAGAACTTGACCTCTGTACCACACACCCGAGATTTGTGTCAAAGACATTAACCACAGCTGCCGCAATTCTACCAGCTTTTCTCCATCCATATTCAGTCTGAGCCGAAGCAGAACCTAAAATCTGTGATCAATCCGAAATTTTCAGGCTATTATTTGCCACGAAGACCGAATTAAACACCACAAAGTGGCAATACATCATTTTCGCACGGAGATTGCGTGCTGACAATCCAAGTTGTTGATTATGTCCCCATAAAACACTGCTGAGTCAACACAGCGTCATAAAGGGGGCGTTGGGAGTGGCCCCAAATGCATGACATAGACACTGATCTACCGGGAACAGGACTCGGCGTGAGAAGGAAGTGAGGAAGAAAGGACGCTGGACATGACACACGCCCTGGACTAGTCAAGGATTCCGGGCCCCGGCTAGGACTTGACGAGGATAGCGGAACCAGGAGCCTGGGCTTGGACTCCACGCTAAAGACTGGGGAAGGACCGAGAACATTGATCTTAGCTCAGGCTCGGACTCCAGAACCAGGCCAGGAGAAGACGTGACTACAGGACGAGGAGAGGCAACAGGACAGGACGTGCGACACCCGGACAGGACAAGGGAACCCAGCACAGGTCGAGGGAATCCCAGAACCGAGCTAGGAAAGGTACTCCTGGGTTGGGCGAGGCACATGGACAAGACGGGAACACAAAGCCGTGGCTAGAACAGGACCGCAGAGCCTTGGACGAGGGACACAGGAGCATGGAACACCGAGCCGGGACCACTCCTTGGGTACAGGACGTAGGGCCGGGACTCATTACACATAACACTGAACACGACGCTAGGCAGAGGCAAAACGGCCGGGCATACCTAGCGAAGGCGTGGACAAGGAGAGGCAGTTCCCAATGCTAGGCAGAGGCAAAACGGCCGGGCATACCTAGCGAAGGCGTGGACAAGGAGAGGCAGTTCCCAATGCTAGGCAGAGGCAAATCGGCCGGGCATACCTAGCGAAGGCGTGGACAAGGAGAGGCAGTTCACAATGCTAGGTAGAGGCAAAACGGCCGGGCATACCTAGCGAAGGCGTGGACAAGGAGAGGCAGTTCCCAATGCTAGGCAGAGGCAAAACGGCCGGGCATACCTAGCGAAGGCGTGGACAAGGAGAGGCAGTTCCCAATGCTAGGCAGAGGCAAAACGGCCGGGCATACCTAGCGAAGGCGGGGACAAGGAGAGGCAGTTCCCAATGCTAGGCAGAGGCAAAACGGCCGGGCATACCGAGCGAAGGCGTGGACAAGGAGAGGCAGTTCCCAATGCTAGGCAGAGGCAAAACGGCCGGGCATACCCAGCGAAGGCGTGGACAAGGAGAGGCAGTTCCCAATGCTAGGCAGAGGCAAAACGGCCGGGCATACCTAGCGAAGGCGTGGACAAGGAGAGGCAGATCCCAATGCTAGGCAGAGGCAAAACGGCCGGGCATACCTAGCGAAGGCGTGGACAAGGAGAGGCAGTTCCCAATGCTAGGCAGAGGCAAAACGGCCGGACATACCTAGCGAAGGCGTGGACAAGGAGAGGCAGTTCCCAATGCTAGGTAGAGGCAAAACGGCCGGGCATACCTAGCGAAGGCGTGGACAAGGAGAGGCAGTTCCCAATGCTAGGCAGAGGCAAAACGGCCGGGCATACCTAGCGAAGGCGTGGACAAGGAGAGGCAGTTCCCAATGCTAGGCAGAGGCAAAACGGCCGGGCATACCTAGCGAAGGCGTGGACAAGGAGAGGCAGTTCCCAATGCTAGGCAGAGGCAAAACGGCCGGGCATACCTAGCGAAGGCGTGGACAAGGAGAGGCAGTTCCCAATGCTAGGCAGAGGCAAAACGGCCGGGCATACCTAGCGAAGGCGTGGACAAGGAGAGGCAGTTCCCAATGCTAGGCAGAGGCAAAACGGCCGGGCATACCTAGCGAAGGCGTGGACAAGGAGAGGCAGTTCCCAATGCTAGGCAGAGGCAAAACGGCCGGGCATACCTAGCGAAGGCGTGGACAAGGAGAGGCAGTTCCCAATGCTAGGCAGAGGCAAAACGGCCGGGCATACCTAGCGAAGGCGTGGACAAGGAGAGGCAGTTCCCAATGCTAGGCAGAGGCAAAACGGCCGGGCATACCTAGCGAAGGCGTGGACAAGGGGAGGCAGTTCCCAATGCTAGGCAGAGGCAAAACGGCCGGGCATACCTAGCGAAGGCGTGGACAAGGAGAGGCAGTTCCCAATGCTAGGCAGAGGCAAAACGGCCGGACATACCTAGCGAAGGCGTGGACAAGGAGAGGCAGTTCCCAATGCTAGGTAGAGGCAAAACGGCCGGACATACCTTGCGAAGGCGTGGACAAGGCGAGGCAGTTCCCAATGCTAGGTAGAGGCAAAACGGCCGGGCATACCTAGCGAAGGCGTGGACAAGGAGAGGCAGTTCCCAATGCTAGGCAGAGGCAAAACGGCCGGGCATACCCAGCGAAGGCGTGGACAAGGAGAGGCAGTTCCCAATGCTAGGCAGAGGCAAAACGGCCGGGCATACCTAGCGAAGGCGTGGACAAGGAGAGGCAGTTCCCAATGCTAGGCAGAGGCAAAACGGCCGGGCATACCTAGCGAAGGCGTGGACAAGGAGAGGCAGTTCCCAATGCTAGGCAGAGGCAAAACGGCCGGACATACCTAGCGAAGGCGTGGACAAGGAGAGGCAGTTCCCAATGCTAGGCAGAGGCAAAACGGCCGGGCATACCTAGCGAAGGCGTGGACAAGGAGAGGCAGTTCCCAATGCTAGGCAGAGGCAAAACGGCCGGGCATACCTAGCGAAGGCGTGGACAAGGAGAGGCAGTTCCCAATGCTAGGCAGAGGCAAAACGGCCGGGCATACCTAGCGAAGGCGTGGACAAGGAGAGGCAGTTCCCAATGCTAGGCAGAGGCAAAACGGCCGGACATACCTAGCGAAGGCGTGGACAAGGAGAGGCAGTTCCCAATGCTAGGCAGAGGCAAAACGGCCGGACATACCTAGCGAAGGCGTGGACAAGGAGAGGCAGTTCCCAATGCTAGGCAGAGGCAAAACGGCCGGGCATACCTAGCGAAGGCGTGGACAAGGGGAGGCAGTTCCCAATGCTAGGCAGAGGCAAAACGGCCGGGCATACCTAGCGAAGGCGTGGACAAGGAGAGGCAGTTCCCAATGCTAGGCAGAGGCAAAACGGCCGGACATACCTAGCGAAGGCGTGGACAAGGAGAGGCAGTTCCCAATGCTAGGCAGAGGCAAAACGGCCGGGCATACCTAGCGAAGGTGTGGACAAGGAGAGGCAGTTCCCAATGCTAGGCAGAGGCAAAACGGCCGGGCATACCTAGCGAAGGCGTGGACAAGGAGAGGCAGTTCCCAATGCTAGGAGAGGCAAAACGGCCGGGCATACCTAGCGAAGGCGTGGACAAGGAGAGGCAGTTCCCAATGCTAGGCAGAGGCAAAACGGCCGGGCATACCTAGCGAAGGCGTGGACAAGGAGAGGCAGTTCCCAATGCTAGGCAGAGGCAAAACGGCCGGGCATACCTAGCGAAGGCGTGGACAAGGAGAGGCAGTTCCCAATGCTAGGCAGAGGCAAAACGGCCGGACATACCTAGCGAAGGCGTGGACAAGGAGAGGCAGTTCCCAATGCTAGGCAGAGGCAAAACGGCCGGGCATACCTAGCGAAGGCGTGGACAAGGAGAGGCAGTTCCCAATGCTAGGCAGAGGCAAAACGGCCGGGCATACCTAGCGAAGGCGTGGACACAGACAAACAGGTCCAAACAGGGCGAGGCTCCAGACACAAGCAAGGCAAGGCAAGGCTCCAGGCAGAATCAAGGCGAGGCGAGCCGAGGCTCCAGGATGAAGGTAAAGAGAAGGGATACAGACAGGGTGTCTGGACAGGAACAATCCAGCCGCCAGAGGCTGAATCCTGAAGCTATTTATGAAACCAGCACAAACGAGAATTAGCTGCCTGAACAGAAACTGGGAAAACCCGGAAACCTGGAATTAGGTACATGGTCCGGAACTTGAACCGGAATGCGGATTTCACGAACTGGACCAGGACACACATTTTATTTTTCAGGTGAATATCTCACGTGGTCTCCCAACTTACATTCAGAGACATCAAACTAAAACAACTTGGATCTGGTTTAGCAGATAGTGGATGATTGATTCTTTGACTGTGACAAGTGTTGGGTTCATTGTTATTTGTCATCTATATTAATGATTTAAATGTCAACGGATTAGAAACTTTGCGAAAGACTACAAGATTTAGAGTGTACTGTACAAGTAGGATGGCCATCCAAACTCGCAGCGTGATCTTGACTGGCTGGGAAATTGATTGGAAAACGCGGCAGAATTGAACTCAGGCAAGAGTGAGCTGGTCTGTGTTGGGAGGAGAAATTAGAGCAGAGGAAGACGCACATACTGAACGGTAGGACTTCAGTGTGCAATATTTAAAAAGGGATCTGGGATTACAGATGTATAATTCCAGGAAAGCGGCATCACAGGCAGATTGGTTCGTATTGAGAGTTCCATTCACATTGGCTTTCACAATCGATTCTCTGAGTACAGGAGTTGGGACGCTAAGCCGACGCTGCACAACACCTTGATGAGGCTGTAGATAGAATATTCTGCCCTGTTCTGGTCACCTACCTACAGTTTATAACAACTAACAAGCTTCAAAGTGTGCAGCGATAGTTTGAAAGGAACAGTTCGGGAATTGACGAGAAGGATTTTGAAAGTTTGAATAGATGAGAAATTTATTACCCCGAGAGCAGGAAAATGAGTGGAGATCTCACAGAAGTATACACGGTTATGAGAATTGTGGATAGGGTGAATGAACGCATCATAATAGCGAATCTACAGCTAGAGTTCATAGGTTATGGCATGAAAGGTGAAATACGTAAGAGAGGTATGGGATTATTCCCTCAAGAGGGTCGAGCGAGTGTGAAAGGAACCATCCGGGTAAGTAGTAGATGCGGGTTCAATTGTTACGTTTAAATAAGGGTTGTGCAGGTACGTGGATGAGAGACGGACGGAGGGTGCAGATAAATGTGAGGAGGTGGAAGATCACAGATCACAGCCGGATGACCTGGATGTATGGAACAGCCTCTTTCTCTGTGGTAATAATCTATGACTCCGTGACTCTATCTGGCCCATTTTCCCACTCATTCTCTTCTCATTGCCCATTTCCTCGCCACTCTGAGAACGTGCAGAACTGCGGATGAAGCGGGTTCCTTCTCTGAATGGCGTCAAAATTCCTATCGACTTACTGAAGATTTATTTTCCAGTAAAGTGGGGAAGATATCATAATCTTGTTCCGTGCCGTGTTTGAACAGAAAGTAGGACATTTTAACTGGCGAGTCACAGAGCAAGTCCCCACCGTGAATATCTGCCTCCTGTTGCGGGTCAATTTGAACATCACTTTGCCAATCAACTTGGGATGTACTAGGTTCCATCCTTATAGACCAGCCACAGATCCATTTGGATTGGAATACTGGGAATTGTTTAGATGTTCATTCGCTATTCAAAAGGCATCGGTTTCTGAGGGTGACCGTGAAGCGACGGTGATCCCCAATGTGGTACCCCAATCTACGCTGGGTCTCACCAATATGGAGTCTGCCACACCGGGAGAACCGGATATGACCGTATGAACTGAAAGGACAGATATTCATGAATGGTGGTTGGTGAAGGACGGGGTGCAGATGCAGGTGCACTTGAAGTGCCATGAAGAGGTCAATAGGGAGGGACAGTGGAGATGGGAGTGATGTGGAAACTGATACCTGCCGGAAGTGGGGAGTGGGGTAGGGGACGCGCATCGTCGTAAGATCCCATTGGAGACGGAGGAATTTACAGCAGGTGATGTGTTCGTAATGTGGTAGGGAACGACATTAGGAACATTTTCCCACTTGAGATGCGGGAGGATGAGCTGAAGGCAAATTCTCTAGAAAGTAAGACATAGCTCTCGAGAAATTCTCAGCCGTTTCCGGGAGATCATTTCGTTCAGTCAAGCGAAGGACAGGCAAATTTCGTGGTAAAATCCAAAGAGTGGAGCCTGCAAAATAATGGTGATCACTCTCTGAAAATGCTGGGAGACCGCGCCAAACTTCCAGCGTGGGAGGAACATTTGTCAGGTCCTTCAGCGGGAGATGTCAGAGAGATTCCGGTTGAATTCATGTGCTAGAAATTGTTGCTCTGTCAACGCTCCATAAATTGCAGGTGGTGTCTCTTCGTTGAATAATATTACTGCTTTTGTCGGCGTGTATTGATCTTGGACGGGTCAAATAAATATGTAATCCTTTATTAGGCTGAATATCATCAACTACAACCAACATTAAATTACTAAATGCTCAGGGAAACGTGGTTCTTCCACCTTCGGACGACGAATACGTATACTACATCTTCCCTGCCCA
Organism: Hypanus sabinus; assembly: GCF_030144855.1. Lineage (NCBI taxonomy): Eukaryota > Metazoa > Chordata > Chondrichthyes > Myliobatiformes > Dasyatidae > Hypanus > Hypanus sabinus. The sequence continues at coordinate 1,137,250 of NC_082737.1, read as the reverse complement.
AAATACAGAACTTCCTTTCTTTAAGAGAGAACCACTGTGTCTCCCGAATTTACAGTAAGAACTGGCACCGGTTTGGAGCTGACTGCTCACGTCATAAAGATGACTCGTTCTTAAACTAGTTCAACATAAGCAGCTGAGCCATGGTAAAGAAAAGATACTACAAGGAACCATATTTTCTCCAAGATCCTTAAAATGTTATAAACATTCATCAAAAAGAACGCTCGTAATAATTTTTAAGGAATAAAATATGTGGCTCAATCATACATGAATCATAAAACAACAATAGTTTACTGACGTGTTCGTTCAGTACCTCGTAGCTGATGCGCCAGTGGACGTGATCACAGAAATTGACTCTGTGGCTTTTGAATCCCGTGGATTAAAAAAAAAACAGACCCAGATCGGCAACATCATCTGTGCAACTTCATATGAACTGTTGATGATCTACGTGGTTCGGCTTTGATGTGTCCCGTTTGTTGTGGGTAGCTTCCTACCAGTCTGTCAGTATAATGCTGTTCGCAGTTGACACATGGAATTTTGTACATGGTGTTCGTTCTCTGCGTCGTGGGTCTTTTATACGAACAATGTAGATCACCAACATTTCATTAGAACTTGCCCTTGCCGGGTAACGAAACGTCTAGAAGCTAGCCAACCAGTTCGGCGGATCCAGTTGCATAAGGATGTACTGGGGCCCAGGTCTTTGAAATTATTGATTAGTTTTGAGGGAGGGTGATGTGAAATACCTATCTGTGAACGACAAAGAGGCTCCTGATGTCTGCATCTTTGCTCTCCAGATGTTCCAGGATTATGTGAAGAGCCAACGAGACAGCACCTGCTGTGGAGTCTCAAAGTAACTGGTGATGAAGCATATCAGCTCCTGTCGGAATGGTGATTTGAATTTGCTTAACGAGCACTTCATCACTGAGAATGTAAGAACCACTGGGCGACAGACATTTACACAGTTTACCAGACTTTTCTTGGGCATCGGTAGTACTGAAAAGCAGGTGGGTACCATGCACTAGCGGAGCGAAAGGTTGAAGATATCCGTGAACACATCAGCCGGTTGGTCGGCACAATTCCTCAGTCCTCGGCCACAGGTACTCCGTCCGCACCGGATGCTTTCCTTGGATTCACTCTCTTGACGCAGCCCGCGTGTCATCGTCAGATACCGAGACCAAAGGATCCTCGGGAGAGATTGGGTGTGCAATGGCTCCTCCCTGTACTGCTGGTAAAAGCGAGCGTTGTGAGCATTGGGCTCATCGGGAAGTGAAGCTATGCTGTCTCATCGTCGCAGGATTTAGGGTTGTAGGAGGTTACGGCATTCAAGCCCAGCCATGTTGTCGAGCTCCTTGTGCTGACTATATTAACACAGCCTATAAGTCTCTCTACATACCAAACTGATAACGGTTCATGAAGAACCTTCCGTCTCCTGACTTTATTTTCCTCTTCTGATTTTAAGATGCGATCGAACGGTCCACTCCGCCATTTTAGTGCTGCATGTAATGCTCGTATTTAATTAATTAATCGCTTTAACGACATCAGTGCAACTCTGTAAGAGCAATATCAACTGGACGAGTCGGGTTTGACTGACTGATTCGTCCTTGATATGACTACCCGGTGAAAGCTGAATTGGAGTATTCTCTGTTAAAACCAGAATCAGGTTTGATATCAAAGGATTGGGTCGTGAAGTTTAGTAAATTACAAGAAGATATACGTAGGAATATATATATATATATACATAGATCGATAGATAGATAGATAGAGACTATACTATATATATATATATATATATATATATATATATATATGCGGTTTCTTCACTGCCCCTCTAAACCGAGAAACTACATCAGTGCCTATACCTAAGTGGGGAGAGGTAGCTTTACCACGGCATCCACACACTGTTAATCAATCACTCATTTCCCGGGATTATTAGCACTCCCAAGTAATGATGATTAAAGGACTGATGATTTGAACCTTTTCAGGGCTAACCTCAAACCCTTTTCCTGAAACAGTTAAAGTAGTTCTCCAGGTAATTCATAAATCTTCTCTCGGATCATTGTAATAGGAGATGAGATCATCAATATATTGAAGATTTGAAACTACCTACGTGTGTTCCAGTTTACGTTACAGAAGATGGGAGAGGAGAAGATTACTCGAAGGTAGTAGCTGAAGCCACGTGGGTAGGAAAAGTAAAGGGCTGGAGAAAAAGGAATTGAATCAGAGAGCAGAGTGCATCATGGGAGAACGGGAAGGGGAAGTAGCACCAGCGGGAGGTCATAAGCAGCTGTACAGAGTGAAAAATAGAAGAGGCCAGGCGGAGGGAGGGAGGTTATTTCACCGAAAAGTGAAGATGATATTCACGCAGTCAAGTCGGAGGCAACCTAGATGGTGTTGCTTTCCCACCCTGACCATAGTCCCATCTTGTCACAAAAAGAGGCCAACAACCGACATGTGAGAAGAAGGATGGGAATTTAGATTAAAACATTTGTTCATCTTTAAGTTCTGCTTTTGCCGGATTGAGCGCATATGATTGATGAAGCGGTCATCCAATTTATGACAATACTCACCAATGTAGATGAGGCTGGATCGAGAGCAGTGTATCTTGCACTAAGCAAATAGGACTCAAAAGCATTTTCAAATATTTTCCCATAATGATAACTTGTCTTTATTCAGTTGTGAATACTTTACCTGTAACGTAAACTCAACAAGTCAGGGAACATCTATGGAAAAGAGCAAACAGTCGAAGTTTCGGGCTAAGGCCCTTCATCTGAACCGAAACGTCCACTGTTTACACTTTCCCATAGAGCCTGTCTGGCCTGTTGAGTTCCTCCAGCGTTGTGTGTCTGTTGGTTTGAACTTCCAAACCCTCCAGATTTTCTCGTATTTGTGACATCCCCTCAGTTATGTTACACTTTAGGTAATTAAATTCGTTATTCTTTTGCGAAGATATTGATATGATATATTTCATTGGAATATTGATTATTTGATGTTCAGTAACAACAAATAACATTAGACCTGCCGTCTCCCAGCTCACATTCCCTTCGTGACGTCAAGGGCTCCTTCCAAAGCTCTTACAAAGCAACGGAATGCTCCTGGGTTCAACCACGACTCTAAATCAGCCCATGCCTGAGTTTGGACGGAAAACAATAAAGAACATGGACAGAAGGATACAGGGGAATAAGAGAGGGAATGGTACCAATGGGCCAAATGACTCATTACCGTATCGGGATCACCGGAACCACCATTACAGAGTAATCCGCTTCGGGAACACCGAATCTCACACTAAGTAAATCGGGACTCAAATTCTTCATCAAATTATTTTCCTACTAACTTTCCATTTTCAATGCTTCGTTGTGAAGAATTTATCGACAAGTCATATTAAGCTTCTACAACTCAATGCCAGCAGCACACATACAAAATGCTCGAGAAACTCAGCAGGCCAGGCAGCATCTGTGGAAAAAAGTACAATCGACTTTCCGGGCCGGAACCCTTCGGCGGGACTGCAGAAAAAATAGGTGAGGGGTAGATTTAAAAGCAGGGAGTAGCGGAGACAGAAACACCGGGTGATAAGTAAATGCTAACTTTTATTGCTGAAACTGTCATTTTATCGATGACTTTAAATAGTGTCATTTTGCAAACAGTACATATAATAATGTGATAGCATCTCAGTTTTGTTTCGATTCAAATTATTTCTTTCTTTGTCCTGGTATGAACAGGTTGATATGATATATTTCATTGAAGTACTGAATATTTGACATACAAGATCTACTGATAAACTGAAAACGTCCTAACTATTATTTCTGCTGTAACCCAGTTCCAGAATCCCGGATATCATTCTGACCTTACATGCAGCACACATTCTCCTTATGGCTGCAGGCGCTTCTTCCGATGACCTGTGTCCTCTTACAACCTGCAGATGTGTTGATGCATTAAATGGCTACTATAAGTTATCCCATGGCAAACAATGAAATGCACAGCAGATGAGAGGATGATGTAGGGAAGTAAGCGAGGGAGTGTAACCAAAGGGACAAAAGCTGTTTTTTTCGTTACTTGCTTGCTATCGAGTCGGGTTATGGCATCCATCAATCCACTGGAAAAGTGAAAAGAAAAAAGTCAGGAGGCAAAATACAGTGCTGCAGTTACAGAGAAAGTGCGTTGCAGGCGAACAGAAGTTCAAGGGTCTGGAGAAGGTAGTTTGTGCAATCAGGAATTCATAGTCACCGTATGAATGTTCCACTCAGGGGTCAGATAACAGCAAATATAATCTGCCTGAGTATACCAATGCATGTCTTCAAGCTTCTCTGTCTTCTACTCGATGGGAGATGCGAGAAGGGGAATTAACTGGTGTGGAGCTATTCACTGATAGCAGTGGCTTTCCCGAGGCAAGCAGAAAGTGAGACGGGGGTAGAGGGAAGCAGGATTGTTTCCCTGATGGACTGGACGAGGTTAACAGTTATGAACGACATGCAGAATATCCGGTGCCCTTTGAGAAAGTAGAGGCGTTGCTGGCCGTAGGGATGCTGTGCGTATGGTGTAATAACCTTTTCTGTTTTGGAATCTTAGAATATCTCTAAATATTTGGAAGCCAATTACGTACTTGTTAAAAATATTAATTTATATTGAGCGGGCCAATGCATTGCAAATGTCAAAGGTTAAGGGGCAAACATTGACCAAGAACTTATCACTCTTCAATAATAAACTGGACTTTCTAAACTCCTTTCAACTGATCTCAATTTAATGTATCTTTCACGAG